>NC_092758.1:91469393-91671893 GCF_047496795.1 Chiloscyllium punctatum
ACACACCCCTCCCCCCACACACACATCCACACACACACACATCCATACACACACCCCTCCCCCACACACACACACATGCACACCCTTCCCCACACACATGCACCCCTCCCCACACACCCTCCTTCCCACACACACACATCCACACACTCATCCCTCCCCATACGAACACCTCTACACACACACACACTCCCCTCTCCACACACACCCCTCCCCACACACACATGCACACACACACCCTCCCCACACACACACCCCTCCCCACAAACACACACCCCTACCCACACACACCCACATGCACACCCCTCCCCACACACACACACGCACACCCCTCCCCGCGCACACACCCCTCCCCACACACACACATCCACACACACATCCGTCCCCACACACACACATGCACACACACACCCCTCCCCACACACACACACCCCTACCCACACCCACACACACACCACTCCCCACGCACCCACACACAAGCCCCGACCCACACACACACTCCTCCCCCCACGCACACACCCGTCCACACACATACACACACACACACCCCTACCCACACACACACACACCCACCCATACCCACACACACACCCCTCCCCACACACACATCCAAACACACCCCTCCCCACACACACATGCACACCCCTCCCCAAACACATGCACCCCTCCCCACACACCCTCCTTCCCACACACACACATCCACACACTCATCCCTCCCCACACGAACACCTCTCCACACACACACACACTCCCCTCTCCACACACACACACACCCCTCCCCACACACACATGCACACACACACCCCTCCCCACACACACACATCCACACACACATCCGTCCCCACACACACACATGCATACACACACCCCTCCCCACACACACACATCCACACACACACCCCTACCCTCACCGACATGCACACCCCTCCCCACACACACATACCCCTCCCCACACACATACATACCACTCCCCACACACACACACGCACACACACACCCCTCCCCACACACACATACGCACACATACCCCTCCCCCCACACACACACATCCCTCTTCACACACACACATGCACACCCCTCCCCACACACAAGCACCCCTCCCCACACACACACACACACACACCCTTCCCCACACACACATCCACACACTCATCCCTCCCCACACGCACACACCTCTCCCTACACACAACACCGCTCCCCACACACACCCCTCCCCAAACACACACGCACACACACACTCCTACCCACACACACACCCCTCCCCACACACATCCACACACATGCCCCTACCCACACCCACATGCACACCCCTCCCCACACACACACACACACGCACACACACTCCCATCCACACACACACCCCTCCCCACACACACACATCCACACACACACCCCTCCCCACACACACACATCCACACACACACCCCTCCCCCCACACACACATCCACACACACACACATCCATACACACACCCCTCCCCCACACACACACACATGCACCCCTCCCCACTCACCCTCCTTCCCACACACACACATCCACACACTCATCCCTCCCCATACAAACACCTCTCCACACACACACACTCCCCTCTCCACACACAGCCCTCCCCACACACACATGCACACACACACACCCTCCCCACACACACATGCACACACACACATCCTCCCCACACACACACCCCTCCCCACAAACACACACCCCTACCTACACACACACCCACATGCACACCCCTCCCCATACACACACATCCACACACACATCCGTCCCCACACACACACATGCACACACGCACACACGCACCCCTACCCACACCCACACACACACCCCTCCCCACGCACCCACACACACGCCCCGACCCACACACACACACACACTCCTCCCCCCACGCTCACACCCGTCCACACACATACACACACCCCTACCCACACACACACACACACCCACCCATACCCACACACACACCCCTCCCCACACACACATCCAAACACACCCCTCCCCACACACACATCCACACACACCCCTCCCCACACACAAATGCACACCCCTCCCCACACACATGCACCCCTCCCCACACACCCTCCTTCCCACACACACATCCACATACTCATCCCTCCCCACACGAACACCTCTCCACACACACACACTCCCCTCTCCACACACACACACACCCCTCCCCACACACACACATCCACATACACATCCGTCCCCACACATACACATGCACACACACACCCCTCTCCACACACACACATCCACACACACACCCCTACCCTCACCGACATGCACACCCCTCCCCACACACACACACCCCTCCCCACACACATACATACCACTCCCCACACACACACACGCACACATACCCTTCCCCCCACACACACACCCCTCCCCACACACATACACACCCCTCCCCACACACACATACGCACACATACCCTTCCCCCCACACACACACATCCCTCCTCACACACACACACGCACACCCCTCCCCACACACAAGCACCCCTCCCCACACACACACACACGCACACACACACCCCTCCCCACACACACATACGCACACATACCCCTCCCCCTACACACACACATCCCTCCTCACACACACACACGCACACCTCCCCACACACAAGCACCCCTCCCCACACACACACACATACCCTTCCCCACACACACACATCCACACACTCATCCCTCCCCACACGCACACACCTCTCCCTACACACACACACCGCTCCCCACACACACACACCCCTCCCCAAACACACACGCACACACTCCTACCCACACACACACCCCTCCCCACACACACACACACACCCTTCCCCACACACATCCACACACTCATCCCTCCCCACACACATACACACCCCTCCCCACACACACATACGCACACATACCCTTCCCCCCACACACACACATCCCTCCTCACACACACACACGCACACCCCTCCCCACACACAAGCACCCCTCCCCACACACACACACACGCACACACACACCCCTCCCCACACACACATACGCACACATACCCCTCCCCCTACACACACACATCCCTCCTCACACACACACACGCACACCTCCCCACACACAAGCACCCCTCCCCACACACACACACATACCCTTCCCCACACACACACATCCACACACTCATCCCTCCCCACACGCACACACCTCTCCCTACACACACACACCGCTCCCCACACACACACACCCCTCCCCAAACACACACGCACACACTCCTACCCACACACACACCCCTCCCCAAACACACACGCAGACACACACACTCCTACCCACACACACACCCCTCCCCACACACATCCACACACATGCCCCTACCCACACCCACATACACACCCCTCCACACACACACACACACACACACGTAGGCCTCAATGGACTGCTCCTGCAAGGCCTCCTTGCTCCTGCCTTGTTATAAACAAATGAAACTCATGGCAGGTAAATGACAGAGGTGACTTTAAATTCACATCCACCCAGTTTAGGGCTGACATTACAAACAAAGTATTCATTGAAGAAAATGCTGCCCCAATGATTCCATGAACAAACGTATTACATTTGGAATGTGGTAATAATAAGTTACTCTAACCAAGAACACCCTGGACTGTGTTGAGTGAGCTGGTCTCAATGAGGCTTGTAATCTGCAGTGTTACAATCAGTCTTGATATCCAGTTGTAGCTGAAAACATGTGAAACTTAGAATCAATGTGAAATGCGGCGACACACCAATTAATACTTATATTGTACCTGATGCAGTGAAACATAATAAAGACCTTCACATTGAAGTGAAATGGATGTCAAGCAATTAGGATTTGTTTTCAAAATCAAAGACTAGGAGGTAGGTATGAGGGGGCTTTCAGGGAGAGCATTACAAAGCAATATACATTACAAGCAATGGCTTGGGCCAACTGACCTTGCTGTGATGTTTCTGGTCAATTAGCTATCACTCTTGCCCTCCCAGGCTGTTCGTTGCTGCTGGTGTTGTATTTGGCTAATTTTGATGTTGTGCTTGCCAAGTATAAATATTCAAGAATTGTATGTAATTGTTGGCAACCTCTGCTTTAATGCCCGTTTTTTGGAGTAGGTGGATGAAGTGCCAATAAGTCTCTTCAATATTGTTTAATTGCCCCAATTTGAAACTAAATGTCAGAACCCTCGATAAAGTTCTGACTCATTGTCAAGGTGATTTTACTGAGGCCCCACAAACAGCAGAAACTCAGGCACTCCATGCTACAGAGTGGGCCTCTTGCCAGCAGATGACAGAGCCTTCAGTATCCAGGTGCCCAGGGCCAGGATGGGGTGTGTTTGGCTCCTTGACCTAGCCTATGGCATATCTTTGCTTTGTATAGAATACATTACATTGGTCTCGGTTTAGCATTCCCGCCTACGCTGAATAACAGCCTCTGTCATTGTCTCCACACAGTGTTTTCACTGTTGTCACTGTGTGCTGTTGTGGGTTTGGTCCGCATGGGTATTGAGATGGAGATGACAGGGTGGGTCCCATTATTGTGTCCACACTGGTGAACAATAGAAGTTATTTCTGGGGAGTTGGCTCTCTCTGTCTGATGTCTCCATTACTGGCTTCAAAAAAAGACAAAAAGGTTTGAAAATCTTAAAGAACAAAGTCAGTCTCTGAGTGCCTCGAGTGAGATGTCCAACTTGCAGTGTGTTTACTGTAAATCCCTGATGGATAAATAAATGTTTTCAAAATGGCGTTTTGAATTTAACAACTAAAACCTGGGCAGAAGCTACAATGGGATGAAAATATTTGATACTATTCATTAACAAGAGCATTACTCAGACTGTGAATTGCTCACTGTATGATAAAGGATATGAACTTTTCACCTCCAATAATGCCTGGGACCTGAGTTTTCTTGGACTCTGAGACTAGAGGTCAGAGACGTGGCAAAAAGGCATCTTTTTCTATTAGCTTTCTAACAGGAAACAGTACATGGATGATAGGAGAGCAATGATCAGCAATAGATTTCCACATGAATGCTCCTGTTCTAAAGCTCCAGTGGTATTTAATATATGTCAGTTGGATGTTGAGTAAAGCAGATTCCAAAGATAAAGTGGCATAGTTTTATGATATATATCTGCTTTGCTACGTATGGTGTTTAGTAACTAATAAATGACTAACTCGAATGCCATACTGTAACCACAAAACCAGTAACCAACAACATTTCGAGTCCCAATTACTAACCAAGACCCGACACGTTATGCCTAGCTTGTTCAATTATTTTCTACATAACCTCATGCCTTGTTTCTTATGGTATTGATACCTTCTGTCTCTGCAATGATGCTGGAAGTCAGATATATTCGAGAGAAACAGAACAACTGTTGACTTCATTTCCTGCCTCCAGAACTAAGGTACAGGTAGCAATAAAAACAGCAAACAGTAATATTGAACTGGTGTCGAAAACATCATTTGGATTTGAGTGTCACAGGCCCAGCTTTTACTGGTCTGAAGGTATCTTACCCTGAGAGCAGTGGAGTTGTGCAATTGCAAACACAATTTCACACAAATTCTTCTAGTTTGAGGATGGACAAAACCTGCTTAGAGTTGGCAGTGTTGCTCGGAATCCATCTCATAATCTAAATGGGCAATTGTTTGTTCATTAACTACAGTACAAAAGGAGATTTTGAAAATGCTTTTTTTCATCCATTCATAACATGTGAGTGTTGCTGGCTAGGGCAGCATTTTTTACCCATTGCTAGTTGCCCAGAAGCACATGATAGTGAGCTGCCTTCTTGAACCAATACAGTCCTTGGCATTGAGGTACTCTCACTGTGCAATTAGAGTGTGAGTTCTGGGATTTTGAACTAGCAACGTTGAGGGAATGGCAATTTAGCTCCAAGTCAAAATGTTGTGTGGTTTGGAGCAGAACTATCAGGTCGTGGTATTCCCATGTATCTGCTGCTTTTGTCCTTCTAGGTGGTCGAGACCTTGGGATGAGAATGTGCTGATGAAGGAGCCTGAGTGAGTTTAGACTGTGTATCAATGGTGGAGAGAGTGAAGTTTGAGGTTGGTGGATTGGTTGCCAATAGATCAGCTGCTTTGCACTGAATGATATTGAGCTTCGAGTGTTGTTGGAGGTACACTCATCCAGGCCAGCCCACCTTGTTCCTAACCTGCACCTTGTAGATGGTACACAGGCTTTTGGGGAGTCAGGTAGTGAGTTACTTGCCACAGAATTCCTAGCCACTGCTCTGCTTTTGTAGCCGCAGTATTTGTACAGCTGGATCAATTTAATTTCGAGTCCATGTCAATGCCAAAGATGGTACAAATGGGGAAATCAGTATAAGGTAATGCCATTATACTAGCATTTACTCTACAAATGATTCACAGAATAAATTAATGAGGAGAATGATCAGTCATTACATATTAACTATTTTGCATATAGAGTCATAGAAATGTACAGCCCCTTCAGTCCAACCCATCCACGCCGACCAGATATCCCAACCCAATCTCGCCCCACCTGACAGCACCCAGCCCACATCCCTCCAAACCCTTCCTATTCATATACCCATCCAAATGCCTCTTAAATGTTGCAATTGTACAGCCTCCACCACATCCTCTGGCTGCTCATTCCATACACGTACCACCCTCTGCGTGAAAATGTTGCCCTGTAGGTCTCTTTTATATCTTTCCCCTCTCACCCTAAACCTATGCCCTCTAGTTCTGGACTCCCCGACCCCAGGGAAAAGACTTTGTCTATTTATCCTATCCATGCCCCTCATAATTTTGTAAACCTCTATAAGATCACCCCTCAGCCTCCGACGCTCCAGGGAAAACAGCCCCAGACTGTTCAGCCTCTCCCTATAGCTCAGATCCTCCAACCCTGGCAACATCTTTGGAAATCTTTTCTGAACCCTTTCAAGTTTCACAACATCTTTCCGATAGGAAGGAGACCAGAATTGCACGCAATATTCCTACAGTGGCCTAACCAATGTCCTGTACAGCCGCAACATGACTTCCCAACTCCTGTACTCAATACTCTGACCAGTAAAGGAAAGCATACCAAACACCTTCTTCACTATCCTATCTACCTGTGACTCCACTTTCAAGGAGTTATGAACCTGCACTCCAAGGTCTCTTTGTTCAGCAACACTCCCTATGACCTTACCATTAAATGTATAAGTCCTGCTAAGATTTGCTTTCTCAAAATGCAGCACCTCGCATTTATCTGAATTAAACTCCATCTGTCATTTCTCAGCCCATTGGCCCATCTGGTCCAGATCCTGTTGTAATCTGAGGTAACCCTCTTCGCTGTCCACTATACCTCCAATTTTGGTGTCATCTGCAAACTTGCTAACTATGCTCTTATGCTCACATCCAAATCATTTATATAAATGACGAAAAGTAGAGGGCCCAGCACCGATCCTTGTGGCACTCCACTGGTCACAGGCCTCCAGTCTGAAAAACAACCCTCCACCACCACCCTCTGTCTTTACCTTTGAGCCAGTTCTGTATCCAAATGGCTAGTTCTCCCTATATTCCAGGAGATCTAACCTTGCTAACCAGTCTCCCATGGGGAACCTTGTCGAACGCCTGACTGAAGGTAATATAGATCGCATCTACTTCTCTGCCCTCATCAATCCTCTTTGTTACTTCCTCAAAAAACTCAATCAAGTTTGTGAGACATGAGTTCCCACGCACAAAGCCATGTTGACTATCCCTAATCAGTCCTTGCCTTTCCAAATACATGTACGTCCTGTCCCTCAGGATTCCCTCCAACAACTTGCCATGGAAAACACATTAATTAAATGAATCTCCAATTAAATTCCAAGTCAATGCCCATCCAAGAAGTATTCATATCAACCATTAATTGGGAGCATAGGGTCAAGAAATGTACTGAAACTAATAACATATTTGTAATAGTTAAGACAACTTCCAGGATTCAATCCGCAGGAAAGGAGAAACTGAAAATCTGTGAAGATTTGGGAAATGGGCCTTTTTTACTGGGCAAGAGGAACCAATTTAGATCATCAAGCCTATGCTCGCTTTCCATGGGGCAATTCAGCCAATCATATTCCCCTGCTGTATCCCTTTAGCTTGCAAGTTTACTCACTTAAATCGAATTTTAAGTTGAAATTGTTCATTATACTATGTCTGTTGCCTCCCTTTACTTGGTTTCCTTTTCCCATGCATGCAATTATGGAAAGGACAGTACCTAATCTGCCCCCAGAGTTCTTCCAGGTGGTAACACCAGCCCGAAGATAAATTTCCTTCTGGTTTTCATCAAGCACACCCTTGAACACAGATTTGGAATAGGATTCACTGAAGGAAAGGTAGGAGAAAGAGTGATGATGTTCTGTATAAAAACAATGACTGCAGATGCTGGAAACCAGATTCTGGATTAGTGGTGCTGGAAGAGCACAGCAGTTCAGGCAGCATCCGAGGAGCAGCGAAATCGACGTTTCGGGCAAAAGCCCTTTATCAGGAATAAAGGCAGAGAGCTTGAAGCGTGGAGAGATAAGCTACAGGAGGGTGGGGCTGGGGAGAAAGTAGCATAGAGTACAATAGGTGAGTGGGAGAGGGGATGAAGATGATAGGTCAGGGAGGAGAGGGTGGAGTGGATAGGTGGAAAAGAAGATAGGCAGGTCAGACAAGTCCGGACAAGTCATGGGGACAGTTACTGAGCTGGAAGTTTGGAACTAGGGTGAGGTGGGGGAAGGGGAAATGAGGAAACTGTTGAAGTCCACATTGATGCCCTGGGGTTGAAGTGTTCCGAGGCAGAAGATGAGGCGTTCTTCCTCCAGGCATCTGGTGGTGAGGGAGCGGCGGTGAAGGAGGCCCAGGACCTCCATGTCCTCGGCAGAGTAGGCGGGGGAGTTGAAATGTTGGGCCACAGGGCAGTGTGGTTGATTGGTGCGGGTGTCCTGGAGATGTTCCCTAAAGCGCTCTGCTAGGAGGCGTCCAGTCTCCCCAATCTAGAGGAGACCACATCGGGAGCAACGGATACAATAAATGATATTGGTGCAGGTGCAGGTAAAGCTTTGGTGGATGTGGAATGCTCCTTTGGGGCCTTGGATGGAGGTGAGGGAGGAGGTGTGGGCGCAGGTTTTGCAATTCCTGCAGTGGCAGGGGAAGGTGCCAGGGTGGGAGGGTGGGTTGTTGGGGGGCGTCGACCTGACGAGGTAGTCACAGAGGGAACAGTCTTTGCTGAAGGTGGAAAGGGGTAGGGAGGGAAATATATCCCTGGTGGTGGGATCTTTTTGGAGGTGGCGGAAATGTCGGCGGATGATTTGGTTTACACGAAGGTTGGTAGGGTGGAAGGTGAGCACCAGGGGCGTTCTGTCCTTATTACGGTTGGAGGGGTGGAGTCTGAGGGCGGAGGTGCGGGATGTGGATGAGATGCGTTGGAGGGCATCTTTAACCACATGGGAAGGGAAATTGCGGTCTCTAAAGAAGGAGGCCATCTGGTGTGTTCTGTGGTGGAACTGGTCCTCCTGGGAGCAGATACGGCAGAGGCGGAGAAATTGGCAATACGGGATGGCATTTTTGCAAGAGGTAGGGTGGGAAAAGGTGTAATCCAGGTAGCTGTGGGAGTCGGTTGGTTTGTAAAAAATGTCAGTGTCAAGTCGGTCATCATTAATGGAGATAAACGTAGTGATAAACGGCTCCATTTTGGAATGGCAGACAGTGACCAGTGGGGTACTGCAGGGATCAGTACTGGGACCGCAGCTTTTTACAATATATGTTGATGATATAGAAGATGGTATTAGTAATAATATTAGCAAATATGCTGATGATACAAAGCTGGGTGGCAGGGTGAAATGTGATGAGGATGTTAGGAGATTACAGGGTGACCTGGACAGGTTAGGTGAGTGGGCAGAGGCATGCAGATGCAGTTTAATGTGGATAAATGTATGGTTATCCACTTTGGTGGCAAGAACAGGAAGGCAGATTACTACCTAAATGGAATCAATTTAGGTAAAGGGGCAGTACAGAGAGATCTGGGTGTTCTTGTACACCAGTCAATGAAGGCAAGCATGCAGGTACAGCAGGTAGTGAAGAAGGCTAATAGCATGCTGGCCTTCATAACAAGAGGGATTGAGTGTAGAAGCAAAGAGGTGCTTCTGCAGCTGTACAGGGCCCTGATGAGACCACACCTGGAGTACTGTGTGCAGTTCTGGTCTCCAAATTTGAGGAAAGACATTCTGGCTATTGAGTGAGTACAGCGTAGGTTCACGAGGTCGATTCCTGGAATGGAGGGTATTACCTTACACTGAAAGACTAGAGCGACTGGGCTTGTATACCCTTGAGTTTAGAAGACTGAGAGGGGATCTGATTGAGACATATAAGATTATTAAAGGATTGGACACGCTGGAGGCAGGAAACATGTTTCCGCTGATGGGTGAGTGCCGAACCAGAGGACACAGCTTAAAAATACGGGGTAGACCATTTAGGACAGAGATGAGGAGAAACTTCTTCACCCAGAGAGTGGTGGCTGTGTGGAATGCTCTGCCCCAGAGGGCAATGGAGGCCCAGTCTCTGGATTCATTTAAGAAAGAGTTGGATAGAGCTCTCAAGGATAGTGGAATCAAGGGTTATGGAGATAAGGCAGGAACAGGATACTGATTAAGGATGATCAGCCATGATCATATTGAATGGTGGTGCAGGCTCGAAGGGCAGAATGGCCTACTCCTGCACCTATTGTCTATTGTCTATTGTCTATTGTGTTGCTGGAAAAGCGCAGCAGGTCAGGCAGCATCCAAGGAACAGGAGAATCGACGTTTCGGGCGTCAGCCCTTCTTCAGGGACCCTTCCTGAAGAAGGGCTGATGCCCGAAACGTCGATTCTCCTGTTCCTTGGATGCTGCCTGACCTGCTGCGCTTTTCCAGCAATACATTTTCAGCTCTGATCTCCAGCATCTGCAGTCCTCACTTTCTCCTCTATTGTCTTTTGTCTATTATCTATTGAGATGGAGAGGTTCAGGAAGGGGAGGGAGGTGTCAGAGATAGTCCAGGTAAATTTAAGGTCAGGTTGGAATGTGTTGGTGAAGTTGATGAATTGCTCAACCTCCTCGCGGGAGCACGAGGTGACGCCAATGCAGTCATCAATGTAGCGGAGGAAGAGGTGGGGAGTGGTGCCGGTGTAATTACGGAAGATCAACTGTTCTACGTAGCCAACAAAGAGACAGGTAGCTGGGGCCCATACGTGTGCCCATGGCTACTCCTTTGGTCTGGAGGAAGTGGGAGGATTTGAAGGAGAAATCGTTAAGGGTGAGGACCAGTTCGGCCAAATGAATGAGAGTGTCAGTGGAAGGGTAGCCTGGAGGAAGAACGCCTCATCTTCTGCCTCGGAACACTTCAACCCCAGGGCATCAATGTGGACTTCAACAGTTTCCTCATTTCCCCTTCCCCCACCTCACCCTAGTTCCAAACTTCCAGCTCAGCACTGTCCCCATGACTTGTCCTACCTGCCTATCTTCTTTTCCACCTATCCACTCCACCCTCCCCCCGCCCCGACCTATCACCTTCGTCCACTCCCCCGCTCACCTATTGTACTATATGATACTTTCTCCCCACCCTCACCCTCCTCTAGCTTATCTCTCCACCCTTTAGGCTCTCTGCCTTTATTCCTGATGAAGGGCTTTTGCCCGAAACTTTGATTTTCCTGCTCCTCGGATGCTGCCTGAACTGCTGTGCTCTTCCAGCACCACTAATCCAGAATGATGATGTTCTATGCTGGTCTGGTTGGAATAGGCAAAAACAAGTACCTGGTGCCCTCTGACAATGACACAACATGAAGTAGCCATCTAAACAAACCACAAAGACCACCTATGTCCAAGATGTTGTCACAAAGCTAGTCCTTTTTGTTTGTAAAAGCTGTTTCTTGGCTCAAGGAGACTCTGTCCTTAATTTTTCTCAGAGGGGTAATGAACCAGGCCGGGCTCTGATCAGACTGGTTTGGTACAGAGATGAAAAGGATTCTGGGAGGCTTTTATGTAAACAGATGAGACTTCAGGCCAAAGTGGTGATGTTTTGGAAGTGACTGTAGAATGAAAGGGGAGTGGTCAGCTCTCTAGCTGAGCAATTTAGTTCAGTCCAGAACTGATTGGGAATTCAACAGTGAACTGTGTGGAAACTCTCTCTTCTGCCTTCTAACTTCAACCTGTAAGCATCTGACCCTTTTTTTGTACTGTATTTTAAAGGGGATTGCTTATTGGGACAGTTGTGTATATTTGGAACAGCGTACTTAAGTCTAGTTTGGATAGACTGAGTTCCGTAGGGATCTTTATTCTGTTCTTTGAGTTTCATTATGTAATTTTGTGAATAATTTTTTGTCTGTTTTAAACCTGGTAGTTAACTTCACTAACATATTCAGAGTTATTTTTACTGTACACTTACCAAAACAAGTTGCAAAGTTATGGTCTGGGCTACCTGCTTAGGAATGTTCGAGTAGTCTGACCTAGTCCATAACAATGTATTAATAATCCTTCTCAAGAACACAATGGAGCAAACTGCCAAAAGAAATAGTCACAGCCCCATCACTTGAAATCTTTAAGACCCACTTTAGATAATTTTCATTAAAACATTTTCAACATAGTTTCAACAGATTTAGCTAGCACTGACCATATACATATAAGGGGAACTAGTGGCACAGTGATAACATCACTGGACAAATAATTCCAAGACCCAGGCTGTTCTAGAGACATGGGCTTGAATTCCACAATTGAGAAATCTGAATTCATTAAAAAGCTGGTTCAATTGTAGTCTTATATCCATTGTCAAAATTGTCATAAAATCTCCTTTGGTTTGTTAATGTCCTCAAAGAGAAAGAAATCTGCTGTCCTTAGCCAATCTAGCATACATGTGACTCCAGACCCACATCAGTGTGGTTGACTCTTAACTGCCCTCTGACCTGGTCTAGAGAGACAATCAGTTCTAGGGTGGATAAAGCTGGCAAGTACAGGCAAACATTCCCCACAGAAGGATAAAAGAGCTGTTGGAGGAATGTGGACATAAAATAGAATCCCTACAGGCCTTTTGGCCTCAACAAATCCTACACCGAAGAGTAACCTGCACAGACGCACTCCCTACTCTATATTTACCCCTGACTAATGCACCCAGCCTGCACATCCCTGAACACTACGGACAATTTAGCATGGCCAACTCCCTAACCTGCACATCTCTGAATTATGGGAGGAAACCAGCACAGATACAGGGAGAATGTGCAATCTCCACACAGGCAGTCGCCCGAGGCTGGAATCGAACCCAGGTCCCTGGCGCTGTGAGGCAGCAGTGCTAACCACTGAGCCACTGTGTTTCCCATGAGGCTATGTTGCTGATAAAATTAGAATAGAATTTGAATTATTTTGAGGATTACAAAGTTAAAAATCACACGACACCAGGTTATAGTCCAATAGATTTATTTGGAAGCACTAGCTTTCGGAGCACTGCTCCTTCATCAATCACCCGATGAAAGCTCGTGCTTCCCCAATTAAACCTGTTGGACTATAACCTGGTGTTGTGTGATTTTTAACTTTATACACCCCAGTCCAACACCAGCATCTCCACATCATTATTTTGAGGAAGTGGTAATTCTTCATTACAGAAGCATAACTGACACCTAGACACAGCAGAGGGAGGATGAGGATCAAAGATCCTTATTTCATTCTTCTACAGGGCACTACTTTGACAAACTATCAGCTTTCACCAAGCAATCCTCCGCTGTGTTTTATTATCAATCATACTTTGTCTCTCTCTGTTCCCACTTGTTTGAGCTTTATCCTCACTCAAGTACACAGTCAATCAGTCTGTATTATATTTTTGCATTCATTCACAAACTCATGACAACTATATTCATCTGCTCCTCAACTTGGTTTTTATAGGAGGCACTTTCAATTCAATCTTGAGGCACTGTGGAATCTTCAGTAAGACTCGTATGCTCTGTAATTCCCGACTGTCTGACTCTCCTGGATTTGTGCCCTTGCTGATGTTGGTGATGTTTGTAGTTGATTAGCAGTCAGTAAGAAGTCAACAGTGAAACAATAAAGTGCTTAAAAGCAAGTTACCCATTAACTAGCAGTACTGTGGAACATTCGGGAGGCATTGTTTTTAGAAGTTTCTTCTTGGATGGTACCACATTTCAATTAATATAAATTTAGCTTTTTTTAGAGCTAACGCAGGAATGTTTCAAAATATTAAAATATTCAGATGTTATTATTAGTGCGTTATTGTATAATACAGTCAATTTATGGATTCACTCAGCAGTTTGAAATCAGATTGTGGCATTCCTGCTGCATGGATCACATGCTAACAGTGGATAATCTCACAGTAATGTGCTGGTGATATTTATAAAGTACTTGAGTTTTGATATTGTGGTTTATGAAGTTATCTTGATAGATTACAGTTTTGTAATCATGTAGACCATAATTCTCTTTTGTATTTGATTTTTGAGGTAAAACAAAAGGCAGTAATCAAGGTCCAAACACACGTTCAAAAAACCGATACATTGCATGAAAGTCATCAAACAGGACACAGACGAGATACACTCTAGTTTCTGATCCTAGCTGGAGCGTGACTGCAACAAGTAAGTGGCTTTAGTGTTCCTGCTTTAAGGAAAAAAGTGAAAAACTAATGTGAGGTTTTGTGGTGTGGGTAGAGAGGCAATGAGCAGTGGAGTTTGTCCTCTCCACTGGACCCTGCTGAATTTAGATGTGTGAATGAAAGGCAAAACCAATTTCAGGTCTGCTCCCTCTCCATGACCCAGCCAGTATGTATATATGGATGGCCAATAGATTAGAATACCAAGCCCGCACTTCCTCTTACTAGCCTGAAGCACACTTTGAGATGATAATTAAAATGGCAATTGCATGGAAACATATAGAAAGGAGACATTATTGCCTCAATGCAATAGCCATACACAAGCCTGATTGAGAGACATCAAATGTGCTGCTGTATAGCTTTGACAGAAAACTGATTATTTATTGAGTTACTAAATGACTGATGGGACAAAAATCAAATTACATGTCTCTTACCATGGAATTCTATACAGTGCAGCTTTACTGCATTACTCCTCAGAATCATTTGGGGCATCAACCATATGTTCAATATATACTGGTCTGTTATATCAAAGATGCCATGATGAAGGTTCAGAACGAACACTGAACTATTATGGATACTTTTAACTTTTAATTTCAAAATGTGTTTTCTTAAAAGAGGACTGCCACATATAAGAAAAGACAACAGATGTAAATTCAATGCGGTGTGGTAAAGCCTCTGCGCGGGACCCATAGAATCTCACACTTGGAGACTGTCAGGGCAGCTTCAAACAGTGAGAGAGATGTAACAGGAGGAGATACAAGGAGCTGGCTATCTCTGCCCTCTCAGCTGAAAGTGACATCTTACAGAAGCACTTTGCCCTTCCAGGAACATACAAAAGAGCCTGTTACAAACCTGACAGAGATTAGATTCCCTACAGTATGGAAACAGGCTCTTTGGCCCAACAAGTCCACACCGACCCTCTGAAGAGCAACCCACCCAGACCCATTCCCACTTATCCCTGAGGAAACCCACACAGACACAGGGAGAATGTGCAAACTCCACATAGATAATTGCTAGGAGGCTGGAATTGAACCCAGGTCCCTGGTGTTGTGAGGCAGCAGTGCTAACCACTGAGCCACCATGCTGACGTGGGTGTAACTAAGACCATAAGATACAGGAGAAAAAAATAGGCTATTTGGCCAATCAAGAATGTTCCGCCATTTGATCAAGGCAAAAGTATTTCTCAACCTCATTCTTCTGCTTTCTCCTCGTAACCTTTGACCCCTTACTAATAAGGAGCCTACCTATCTCTGTCACGCTCAATGACAGTCTTTTGTGGCAATGAGTTCCACAGATTCACCACCATGCTAGTGGAAGAGGATGTGCTGGTGAAATGAGATTTGTGTACTGGGTTCAAGTGCAAGGGTGATACCAAATTCACAGAGAACCACATATGAGTCACTGCAATATTAAGGTAAAAGGATTCTCTCAATCTGAGTGCTTAAAGCCAACTAGCCAGCAAGCCAGTCAGAAGGAAAAAGCACAAGATTCTATCATTCAGAATGCTACCAGCTCTTTGATCTGCCTGAAACTTGCTGATCTTCCAGTGTGAAGAGGTGACCTCAACCAAGTGTTGGCGACTGGCACATTCCGAAGTCCAGGACTATGTGCTGAGGGACACACTGAAGCCTGGGGCAGTGGAGAAAGATGCCTGTCTGATGTCTTTCTGCCAAAGTAGACTGGGGGTTCCTTCTGTTATCAGAGCCTCTCTTCACTACAAAACGTATGGAAATAGTGTCCTGCGTGAGTATTAAACGCCTTTGGTTTTGTTACAATGCGAATTCCAAATTCTGTTTACTTTCCTCTTTATGCAAAGACTGTACAGACTACTTTAGTACCCATGTATACACCGAATGATAACATTTTATGAATAAAGTATATTTTTGCAATAAAATGAAGTTCTGAATGCTGCCAGCCAACCACTGTCAAGTAAACAGGACAAAAGGATTTTAATTAACGGCAAAGCTAAGAGTTCCAAAATTGACTACTCAATTACCAATGTTCCATTATCTACTGTTCGTCAATGACCCAGAGAGACTGATCCAAGAAAACTTTATTTTCATCTTCTTTTTGGATTCACTTCTTGATCCTAATCTGTGTGTCCATATATTATGTTATTATTTCTTCTTGTGTTTACTAGTTAATAAAACTACTCTCTTGTTCATCAGGAAAGCCTGGCTGAGCTGGTTTAAAACATAAATTCATACGACCAAGGAGGAAAGTATCCACAAGGAAGAGGATCCTTTGTAAATTAGCCTTCTTGTAACCAACCAAGTGAGCGGGTGAATAAAGAAAGGAAATCAATTCATTCTTCTTCACCTGGGAACCTAACAAATTGAGGTATCTGTTTGGAATCACAATAACTATGGGAACCTCACCCATGGTCTAATCATAATGGTAGGGGAGGTCCATTGATTCCTATTGGCTGGTTATAACAGTCTGCCAGATTCTTTGATTTAAATTTCCGTTTGATGCCAAAGCTGACAGTGAAAGATTAGATTTGGAGAAAATAAATTCATGTTCTATTTACGTTAAGTTGATAAGAAGAGGCAGAATTCTGTGTCACTGGGCAGTTGTTGTTTTCTGTTTGCCTTTTGGTTCTTGCAGCAGACTTTCCAAGGTTATGTTCCAGTCAGATTACTGGCAGACAGGAATCCTGCCCCTCACACTGATAAGGAGGTCTTTGAAGTTTGTGTGTTTGTGGGTGTTTGTGGGTGGCAGGGTGTGAGATGTGAAGGTTGAGAAACTGCAAGGCAGTGAATGTGACTGAGACAAGGTGATGGATGTGGGAAGCTGGTATAGGAAAATAATCCAACCAGTGAATCCATCTTGCAGCTGTGTTTTACTGAGATGCTGTGGGAACAGGATGATAGCGAGAGTTTTCCTTCCAGGGGAATCTCCAGAAATGACGTGTTTTGATTTCATCAACTTCTTGTATTTTGTTTCTCTTTGAATTTATTTTGACCGACATCAGTACAGCTTTGAGTTTTATTGCTTTATTCTAATGGAGCCAGTTTCATTTGTTTCTTTGCCTCAGCAGGTCACCTAACCCCCACTGGCTCCCCTTTCCCCAAACCTTGACTCCTCAGCTGCAGTTTTATAGTCAGGGAATCATTCAACAATCACAAATCTTGGCAAACATTCCTGTTCCTGATTCAGCTCTGCTCCATGTGTTGGTTTCAGATGGAATGGAATTATCCAGTGTTGAATTCTGACAGCATTTGTCCACCCAAGCTTATGAATGTATAATTAAACGTTCTCGGTTCACCACCTCCAAGCCCAGCAGCCTACAGTTTTTCTCCTGTTCACTATATTGGGAAGAACATTTCAGACTAGAGAATTGGCCATGGAAATGGAAACACTGACCATTTTATGCAGCATCAAATTGGAGATGCTGTCTGCAGTGTGTCCTTGTTAGTGACTGGATGGGTCAAAACATGAAAGCTTTGAAGAGACTGTGAGTGAATGGTACACACGTGGAAAGCCGTGACCTGCATTCTTCCTTATACCCCCAGTTAGCACCTCTGCCTGGTCTCCTTTGGAGGGACAAAAGAAAGAGCTGCTTGTTTTCTACAATGCTGACCTTCAATCTAGTACCAAAAGAAGGTTGTACCGTGCTGTCAGGAGAGTGGAATTCATTTTGTTTATAGTATCGTGTGTGAATTGGCACCACGAAAACCACACTCCTACTGCTAATAGCACACTGTCAATGTAAAAGTGTCTCTACAAACACTCAATTCAATTCCACCCACCTCAGTGCAATGCTATTTTCATGTTGAAATTGGACCTGGCTCTTCCTTGGCTGAGGCCGGGCTCAGATTCCTCTGCTAAGTCCTTTTTCTGTGTTCATATTAATGAAGTAGAGGGTGAGACTGCAGGAAATTGGTTGAGTTGTGGATGTTGAAGAGCTCAGATGGAGTAAATTGAACTCATTAATCTCACTGTTAATTAAAGCTTTGTTTCTTGCTTTGATCTCCCAAAAGTGACTTCACTTAAGCTTTAGTTGTAACTGAAAAGAGTTTGCTAAAGCTGCTTTCAGACTGACTGCTGATCTTTTCAACCAGCCCAGAGCCCTTTCCCCCTCTGTTATAAACTCTTTACAAACTGACCTCCTATAGCTACTATCAGTGGACCACTCTAACTCAGTACAGAGTCCTACATCATAAGTATAATGTTTGTAAATCTGAATTAACTACATATTAACAGGCAGAAAAAAGCAAAGCAATGCAGATGCTGGAAATCAGAATCAAAAACAGAAATTGCTGGAAAAACTCAACAGATCTGACAGCATCTGTGGAGAGTGAGCGGAGTTAATACTTGGGTTCAGGGGCCCTTCTTCAGAATTGGACCTAAGTATTAACTCTGCTTTCTCTCCACAGATGCTGTCAGATCTGCTGAATTTTTCCAGCAATTTCAATTTTTGTTCCATATTACAATGCCCTCTCTGCTGACTCCCTACCTCCGATTTCTCATCTAACGTGCATCAAGACCTGTCTGCCCATCAACCCTATGCTCACTCACCTGCATTGACTCCAGGTACAGCAAAGTTTAAAATTATTATCCTTGTTTTCAGATCTCACTTGATTTTAATGGCTGCACCATTGGTGATCATCCCTTCAGCTGCTGACCCTGAGTTCTGGAATTCTATTCCTAAACCTCTCTAAATTGTCTCTCTGTCCCACTTCAAGATTCTCCTTAAAACTTTAATCCATCACTTGTCATATTATCTCCAAATGTGACTCTGGTCAAATGGGTTGGTAATAGTGCAGTGAAGCTTCCGGCATGTTTTACTACATGAATGGATCAATGCAGGTTTTTGTTGCTGCTGTTAACATTTCACAAAGTTAAAGAAGCCAGAGTACTGTTATTATATGAGGTCTACACTGAGGTGAGTTAATTGGTTTAATTGGTACACCTCAGTGAATGCACTGCTCTGCCCTTGCTCACCACCTTGTGTGAGTGGATGCATATGTTTATGGGTTCTCAGGAAGGGTCACTGGATCCAAAACACTAACTCTGATCTCTCTCCACAGATGCTGCCTGACCTGCTGAGCTTCTCCAACAATTTCTGATTTCGTTGCTATGTTTCTTGTGTCCAGTGCAGACAGCGGGCTGGCCAGTAAGCACCCTTAAGCCCAGTGCAGTAAGAGTACACTGATCTGTACATTGTTTCATGTTCAATACTTGTGGAGGAAAGAGTTAACCATAGCTTCACTTTAAGAATAGCTAGCTACTGATCATATGGGAAAGGAGTTATGTCATAGTGGCATCAAATTGCTATAGTATTGGACCCTGAGTACTGCAATAGTGAAAAACCAATAGAGATGTCCTCACAGTCACTTGTTGGTAGCTGTGTTAGATGAAGCATGTTAATATTAACTCACCTCAGTGTAGACCTCATATAATAACAGTACTCTCTTATACTTCTACCTTGGCTTATTGGTAAATGATCTGCCCTTAGTCTGAATTATTTCCCTTTTAAGTATTAATTATAGTTTAATGAATAAATGCCAACTCTGGCCCATAACATGATATTGAGCCATCCAAAGCAGAAGGTCCCAGGTTTAATGCCCGATTTTTGCTGAGGTAGCTGGTATCCGTGCTCCAAGCCCTACGTCCCAGAGCACTCTGCTCCCAGTGCAGTCTCACATCGTGCAGAGTTAATGTTATGTCTGTCATGTGCTTGGTGCTACTGCTGCCTCTTTCATTGTGTGAAAAACTGGGCAGAGCTGCTTTGGGATTTAACTTTGACTGCAGCTCTCAATGATTGTAAACATAACATCTAAATACCATAATAATTGTCCAAACCATGATATAATATTACTTCCAGCATAACTATTAGCTGCTCACAGTTGAAGGAACTAAATGGGCCACTCTTAGGAATAATGCCAATATCCCATGAATTGTGAATGAATTCTTGTAAGCCAGAAATTGTAACAGACTGTGCAAGTCAACAGATCTACACTGTCCCTCAAATCTCCTGACAAACCAAAACTCTGGATCGTATGACTTATAAAAATACACCTTGTGGGAAAGCAATAGTGTGACAGTGTGATGGTCCAGTATATTTTGTAATGTAAGGCTCTTAAGTAGGTAAGTTCTTTCAGTGATTGCAGTATAGTTTTCTGTTGGATTAACCTTTAAAGTGGCCTAAACTGCGCTGGCTGCTCCTCCCCTCCCCCACACATTTGGAACGGTATGTGTTGATTGCATTTAAAGGAAAGGAAGCCTTTTACTGGCCTATGGAGACATTGCAAAACATAAAATGAAATCTGGCTAATATTCTCAGCCTTCATACATTGGACAGTGACACATTGAGTCTGTTGTATATATTCGATGATCAGTAAAACCACACCTGGGTAAGTACCAGTTTTCCCTCTCTGCCTCAGAGCCCATTTATTCTGTGCACAGCTTTCGGCTGTACTTCATAGCTGTTGCAGAAAGCGAGATATTGATAATCGATAATACAATGTTCAGTGCTCCCTCAATAATTAGGTAGCGCTCATTTTAACTTATTTATCTGTGGTTAAATGGAGCATGTTTGCCACTGACAGACCATGAAGGTTAAGGACTCTAGCCCTGGTCTATGAGTTTCTAACTATGCCAGGACAACAGTGGACCTCAATATCCTGGAGAAAGGGGGCAATCAGACATTGTTTCCCAACCCGATCGCTACCTTGGTGATCTCTACTAGAAAATCTGCCTGTGCTTTTGTACAATATCCTGTGAGCAAAGGATTAAGCTCCTGCAGCACAATCTGCCAACAGTTAAATCTTTATTTTGAAGCAAAGTCCTTTTTGGCAAACTTTCAGAGTACTGCTCATCTCACTTTGACTCCAATATAATCTGCTATTTCAGAAAGCAAAAGGGGGAGAGATAGAACGCTCCCGATAATATTTACTTTGATTCAGCCTCGTCCCCAACACATTTCTTCTTGTAAGACTTTTAGGAATGCTTTATTCCATCCGTAACAAAACCCTGTTTCTCTCACTAATCATCCCTATTGTGTAGCATTTTCTGTTAAATAGCCAGTTGGTCATACTGCATTACAATATTGCTGGAAAGACAGACATGTTGCCAAAGATTTTTGTCTTGCACTCATCAGGACAAATGCAAGAATGACAACTTTCAAACAATCAGAACAATTTCTAATCACAGGAGGAAAATGGTGCTGACAGATTGGCAATTTGACTGTGACAAGCCAGGGTGTTGACATGGCAAATGCAATGGGGAATTCTAGTCTTCCCTTATTTCTGATTAATTAAGAAAAGGCTTTGGCAACTCTTCTACCTAGATCTGAAGGGGTCAGAAAGCGTTAATACTTGAAGAAGTACAATAAGCACCATTTACAGTATCATGGTTAGAGTAAAGGAGTCGGGTTTTAGGACACAGATCAGAGGCTAATGTGCCATTAACAGCCTCTGTGTAACAGTAATGTAAGTCATATTCATATAGCATGCAAATAGCTTCTGTAATGCAAGAAATACCATTGTGTTTGCTCAACAAGACTCTTCTAATTAAACCAGAAAGATGACTATCAATGTTCACACTACACCACTGTGAGTCTTGGAGATACTTACACACGCAACATGGTGAGCAGCGGGGAGTGAACAGCATTGTGGTGAAAATAGTGGAATCCTCCCAGAACTGAGTCAGCAGAGAGGACCAGCACAATTTCTAACTGGGGTACCAGCTAAGAGAAATTAGGCTTCAGGCCTTGAAGAAAAAAGCAAGGTCAATATGCTAATGAGCCAGAAATTTCTAGACAAACAGATACTGCAGATTACTGACAATAGTGAAGCTATTGATAAACCCTGGTGGCAACACTCAACGTGGGAGACCACTTTGGAGAATGCCGTGGAAGGTGTTTCAGACCTGACTGAAAATGCACAGGAGCAGTAGAAATCTCCAGCTCCAAGGCTGTAGTGTAGACCCCGGCCTGGGCGGCACGGTGGCACAGTGGTTAGCACTGCTGCCTCACTGCGCCAGGGACCCGGGTTCAATTCCTGCCTCGGGCAACTCTCTGTGTGGAGTTTGCATATTCTCCCCCTGTCTGCGTGGGTTTCCTCCGGGTGCTCCGGTTTCCTCCCATAGTCCAAAGGTGTGCAGGTCAGGTGAATTGGCCATGCTAAATTGCCGATAGTTTAGGTGAAGGGGTAAAAGTAGGGGAATAGGTCTGGGTGGGTTGCTGTTCGGAGGGTTGGTGTGGACTTGTTGGGCCGAAGGGCCTGTTTCCACACTGTATGTAATCTAATGAGATGATGGAGTGTGGCAATGGTCCTGAGTCCAAGTTAAGCCAATGAACTCACGAAAGATCAAAGATTGACTCACACAAAAGCAAATAATTCCTTTATGCAAAAGTATAAACTTTAAATGTTTCAGTAATTCAGGCTGAAGATGCCAATTTATTTTTATAATGGCACCATAATATACTGTTAACATGAGAGCGAGAAGAATGAAAATGGGTTTATTTTTCCTTCTTCCTTTTACACCCCTACTGCAGGGAAAAGAGGAACACATTCTCCTCCCCCCTCCCTCTCTCTCACTTACTCTGAGCATTGCCAATCAGACTTGACCATGCGAGCCAATTTGACCAAACCAAGTTTGACCAGTGACCATGCGAGCCAATTTGACCAAACCAAGTTTGACCAGTGACCATGTGTGCCATTCCTAGTTTCCCTGTGGACAGGATTGACCGGCTCCTCAGCCATGACCTGGGAGTAATGGTAACCCCAGGGTCTCAAAGAAGGTTTCTGAGGCCAGGGAGAAAGTGTCTGGTGTTTTCCCTGATCATGTTGTCATGCAGTCCATGGCCAGACACATTAAGCCAGTTGGGACAATACTGCAAGCAGAAGTCAGGCTATCTGAAACTTTTCCCAGGAGCCTTGAAGACCCAAAGGATGGAGTAAAAAGATTAGATTAGATTCCTACAGTGTGGAAACAGGCCCTTCAGCCCAACAAGTCGGCACTGACCCTCCGAAGAGTAACCCACCCAGACCCATTTCCCTCTGACTAATGCACCTAGCACTATGGGTAATTTAGCATGGCCAATTCACCTGACCTGCACATCTTTGGACTGTGGGAGGAAACCGGAGCACCTGGAGGAAACCCATGCAGACGCAGGGAGAATGTGCAAACTCCATCCACACAGACAGTCATCCAAGGCTGGAATCGAACCTAGGGACCTGGTGCTGTGAGGCAGCAGTGCTAACAACTGGGCCATCATGCTACCTAAACTGACCCACTTTTAAAAACACGAGCTCAGACTCTCACACTGGAGGAAGGTAAAAGCTGGAGCTGACTGCCGCTACATTAAAAAGGTGCTAGTGATGAAAGGAAGACCACCTCTTAGACCTGCAAACGAGGAGCAGACAGTGATGCTGCTGAGGTACTGTAGGGAAATATTGCAGCTACTTCATAAAATTCGAGTTGGTGGGCATCTTGGGATATTCAAAACCAAAGCCTCATCAGGCAGCATGTTTAGACAGCCCCTTAAGGACAAAGGGAAGCTTTGCAGAACATGCCCCATCCTCCAGGTTGTCGGAAAACCTTCAGCTAAGATTCCTGTGCTGGTTTTTGGGAAACCGCTTAGCAAGGTATTAGTTTTATTGGTTAATCCACCGAGAGCTACAAGTATGTTCTTAACACCATGGATATGATTTGGAGGTGTCAGTGTTGGACTGGGGTGTACAAAGTTAAAAATCACACGACACCAGGTTATAGTCCAACAGATTTATTTGGAAGCACTAGCTTTCGGAGCACTGGTCCACAGCCACCTGATGAAGGAGCAGTACAGTGGCAGCACAGTGTGGCACGGTGGCTCAATGGTTAACACTGCTGCCTCATAGTCCCAGGGACCCAGGTTTGATTCCAGCTAGGGCACTGTCTGTGTGGAGTTTGCACATTCTCCCCGTGTCTGCATGGGTTTCCTCCTGCAGGCCAGGTGAATTGACCATGCTGAATTGCCTATAGTGTTATGTGCATTAGTCAGAGTGAAATGGGTCTGGATGGGTTACTCTTTGGAGGGTTGGTATGGAATTGTTGGGCTGAAGGGCCTGTTTCCACATGGGAGAAGAATCTAATCTAAACCTGGTGTTGTGTGATTTTTAACCATGGATATTCCTAAACATTTCCCAGAGACAATTTCCTTGGTTATCATATCTGCCAGACTAATGGTGAGGGAATTGACATAATTCTTCACACCATCTGGTCTGATCACTGAGAACTGGTCAGATCATGGCTCAAATTTAATGTCCAAAATATTCCACGGAGTCCTTGGTGACCTGGAATGATCCAATGCTGACATGATCCAGAAAGTCACCCTGTAGCCATACAGACACTAATACAGGACCACCAACAGAAAAACAATCATCTGGACACACAGTCACCAATACCCTCATGAATGAGATAAAGGACTAGATATTTTTCTATTCACGACCAGAGACACGCTCATGAGTCCAACAGTTTACCACCATTTGAATTAGGTTCTCAGCACCAAATGTGAGGGTTTCCGAAACTGTTCAAACAAGAGGTGTTTTGAGCCTGTGAAGTGGCCAGAGAACTCTTGAAAATCTCCCAGACTGTGATGAAAAACAGACAAACATGTCAGATCCTGAAATTTTCAGTACGTGTCAATGCTCGGATGATTATCAGAAGAATGCTTTGAAGCCTGGTTCACTTGCCCATCTAAAGTAGCCAGGAAGCTCAGGGAGGTGACAATCCTGATTGAAAGCTCAGTCTGGGGAGAAAAAGCAAAGGGTCGGTCACATCAACATGAGAAAACAATGGCACTGTTGAGAAGGGACCAAGCAACAGTCTGTCCAATTGTTGCTAATCTAAAGGATGAGAGTGACAGCGAAGATGAATGGTTGCGGCTCACATTAATACCCAGCTAACCCCCCCAGTATGAAAACGTGAAGCAATGCAGGCTCCTTATTCACCCATCAAGGTGCATAACAGCAAGCAGATTTAACAAGGCTGCTCACTTCTTTAAAAGGTTAAGCAGAGACAAGCCAGGCTGTGCTACTCTACCTGTAGGTAGAAGAGGCCTGTCTACGAGACAACTCCCCTATTGGCCAGGCCCAGATTCAGGAGGAGATTAACTACACACTGGAGCACCAACTGATAGAGCCTGCAGCAGTAGCTGGTTTCCCCATTGTCCTCCTGATCAGGCCAGCCGGGCCCAGAGCCTCTGTATTCACACTGGAAGTTAATATAGTGATTAGAGCTGACTTTTACCCAGTACCCTGGCCGGAAGATTGCATAACTAAGTTAGGTAAAATAACTTAGTTTACATTACCAAGACCAATTCACTCAAGGAGCACTGTCTGCTCCACCTTCATAGCTCCAGGTGGATTATACAAATGGCAAGTCATGGCATTCAGATACCAATATGTCCCATTCACCTTTCAAAGGCTGATGCGCCAGATAGTGGCAGGCTAATCTAATTGAATAGTGTACTTCATCATTCCTGATGAAGGGCTCCTGTCCGAAATGTTGATTTTCCTGCTCCTCAGATGCTGCCTGACCTGCTGTGCTTTTCCAGCACCACTCTAATCTTCATCAGTATACTTCATCAACCTCCTTGTGTCCATGAAACATACTTAGAGCAATGGGAAGCCCTGCCTAGAAAATACAGTCAACTGATCTGTTGGTCAATCTCACAACGAGCATGTTCACTAATGCCCAAATGGCCTCGCTAGGACATAAAATCAGCCAACAACAAATACTGCCCAGGTTTTTAACAAGTGAGCCTCTGCTTGCAGTTCCAAACTGAAATCAAGCATTTAAAGAACATATTGTTGGGAGTACCATCAGAGTGCAGGCTGAATTCCTTTGGAAAGATGAACCTGGAATAGAGCGACCCACCTGGGTACTTTTTCAAAATTCTAAACGAGCAACAAAAGGAAACACTCCACAGAAGAGAAGGAAACATTTGGTTTATTTCAGGCTCACAAACACTTTGAGATATCTGTCCAAAATTGGCAAAGAGAGATGATGGCATATACCAACCATGATTCCCTAACTTATGAGGAAAAAGCTTAAGACCCAGAACACCATGTTATACTTTTGGAGCTTAATCCTTCAAACCATAGTACCTGAAACTTTCCCACATTGCTAGGAAATCAAATATGAGTAGAGCTGCCTTGTCCAGAATGTTAAAAGGTGCATAGAACATAGAACATTACAGCAAAGTACAGGCCCTTTGGCCCTTGATGTTGTGCCAGCCTTCTATCCTATTCTAAGATCAGGATCTTGTCCCCAGTGTCTCTGACTCTACTACCACCACTGGCAGTTCATTCCATGCACCCACCACTCTGTGCAAAGAACCTACTGCTAACATCTTCCCTAAACCTTCCTCCAGTCATTTAAAACGATGCCCCCCATGATAGATATTTATGCCATGGGTAAAAGACTCTGGCTATCCACTCTATCTATGCCTCTCAACATCTTGTACACATCTATCGAGTCACCTCTCATCCTTCTTCACTCCAATGAGAAAAGCCCTAGTTCCCTCAACCTTTCTTCATGAGACATACCTTCCAGCCCAGGCAGCATCCTGGTAAATCTCCTCTGCACTCTCTCTAAAGCTTCTACATCCTTCCTATAATGAGACGACTAGAACTGAACACAATATTGCAAGTACGGTCTAACCAGGACTCTAA
Organism: Chiloscyllium punctatum; assembly: GCF_047496795.1. Classification (NCBI taxonomy): domain Eukaryota; kingdom Metazoa; phylum Chordata; class Chondrichthyes; order Orectolobiformes; family Hemiscylliidae; genus Chiloscyllium; species Chiloscyllium punctatum. Next base: position 91,496,629 of record NC_092758.1, read on the forward strand.
AGAGCTGCAGCATTCAATCTCCCTGCTAATGCGAGAGAACATATCATTGGCCACTTAATAACTCTATCAACTTGGGTGGCAACTTTGAGGGATTTATGCACCTGGACCCCAAGATCCCTCTGTTCCTCCACACTGCCAAGACTCCTGCCTTTAACCCTGTAAATCTGCATCTAAATTCAACGACTTCACACATTTCCAAGTTGAGCTCCATCTGCCACGTATCAGCCCAGCTCTGCATCCTGTCAATGTCTCATTGCAAACTATAACTGCCCTCCACATTATCCACAACTCCAACAACCTTTGTGTCATCGGCAAACTTACTAACCCACCCTTCCACTTCCTCATCCAAGTCATTTATAAAAATCACAAAGATCAGAGGTCCCAGAACTGATCCCTGCGGAACACCACTGGTCACCGAGCCCCAGGCTGAATACTTTCCATCTACTACCACCCTCTGTCTTCTATGGGCCAGCCAATTCTGTATCCAGACAACCAGATTTCCCTGCATCCCATGCCTCCTTACTTTCTCAATGAGCCTACCATGGGAACCTTATCAAATGCCTTGCTAAAATCCATGTACACCACATCCACTGCTCTACCTCCATCAACATGTTTTGTCACAACCTCAAAGAATTCAATAAGGTTTGTGAGGCACAACCTGCCCCTCACAAAGCCATGCTGACTATCTCTAATCAGACTATGGTTTTCCAAGTAATCATAAACCCTGTCTCTCAAAATCCTCTCCAATACTTTGCCCACCACTGAGGTAAGACTGACTGGTCTGTAATTCTAAGGGTTATCCTTATTCCCTTTATTGAACAAGAAAATAACATTTGCCACCCTCCAATCATCTGGCACTACTCCAGAGGACAGTGAAGATGCAAAGATCATCGCCAATTGCACAGCAATCTCTTTCCTCACTTCCTGTAGTAACCTTGGGTATATCCTATCTGGCCCAGGGGATTTATCTATCCTTATGCTTTTCTCAACTTTCAGCACATTGTCCTTCCTAGCATCAACCTGTTCTAGCTTATCAGTCTGTTTCACATTGTCCTCAGACACTGTCCCTCTTAGTAGTGAATACTGATGGAAAGTATTCATTAAGGACCACCCCTACCTCCTCCAAAGCCAGGCACAAGTTCCCTCCACTATCCCTGAATGGCCCTACTCTCACTCTGACCATCCTCTTGTTCCTCACATAAGTGTTGAAGGCCTTAGGGTTTTCCTTAATCCTCCCCGCTAAATTTTTTTCATGTCCCCTTCTAGGTCTCCTAAGTCCAATCTTCAGTTCCTTCCTGGCTACCTTGTAACCCTCTACAGTCCTGTCTGGTCCTTGCCTCCACAACCTGAAGTTAGCTTCCTTTTTCCTCTTGACTAGATGTTCCACAGCGCTTGTCACCCAACCTACCATCCCTTCCTTGCCTCAGTGGGACAAACCTGTCCAGTACTATCAGCAGGTGCTTCCTAAACAACCTCCACATTTCTGTCATGCATTTCCTTGAGAACATCTGTTTCCAATCTAGGTGCCCCAGATCCTGCCTAATAATAAATCTACGCACCCCCCCCACCCCGCCCCAATTAAATATTTTCCCATACTGCCTGCTCCTATCCCTCTCCATGACTATATTCTGGAGTAGAGTGGTGCTGGAAAAGCTAGAATACATGTATTCCTGATGAAGGGCTTCTGCCCGAATTGGCGGATTTTCCTGCTCCTCGGATGCTGCCTGACCTGCTGTGCTTTTCCAGCACCACTCTACTCCAGAATCTGGTTTCCAGCATCTGCAGTCATTGTTTTTACCATCTCCATGACTATAGTCAAGGTAATGGAGTTGTGATCACTATTACAAATGCTCTCCCACCAAGAGAGCTGACACCTGGTATGGTTCGTTGCCAAGCACCAAATCCAATATTGCCTCCTTTCTAGTAGGTCTATCTACATATAGAGTCAGGAATCTGTCCTGGATACATCTGACAAAAACTGTTTCATCCAAACTATTTGAACTATTCCAACCAATATTAGGGAAGTTAAAGTCACCCATGACAATAATCCTGTTACTTCTCACCTTTCCAAAATCTGCTCCTCCGTGTCTCTTTTATTTTAGATTACTTACAGTGTGGAAACAGGCCCTTCAGCCCAACAGGTCCACACCGCTCCGCTGAAGCGCAACCCACCCATGCCCCTACATTTACCCCTTACCTAACACTACAGGCAATTTAGCATGGCCAATTCACCTCACCTGCACATCTTTGGACTGTGGGAGGAAACCAGAGCACCCAGAGGAAACCCACGCAGACATGGGGAGAACGTGCAAACTTCACACAATCAATCGCCCGAGGCAGGAATTGAACCCAGGTCTCTGGCACTGTGAGGCAGCAGTGCTAACCACTGTGCCACCGGGCCTGTATAAAACTCCCAATAAAGTGACTGCTCTTTTCCTGATTCTGACTTTCGCCCATTCTGATGCTGTTGACAGACCCTCCTCGACGATCTGCCTTTGTGTAGCTGTGGTACTGTCCCTGCTTAGCAATGCCACTCTCCCACCTGTTTTACCTTCCCCTTTATTTCTTTTGAAACGTCTCAACCCTGGAACATTCCTGTCCCTGTGACATCCAAGTGTCCATAATAGCTGCAACATCGTCCAGTTTGAACTGAAAAGGTAACATTTTCGGAAGTGAAGTGAATGAATGTGTGGGTGTTTGTTGGTTTATGTATTTACTTGGTCTTCCTCTGTGTAATGAAATGGGAATGGATCTCATTTAACCCATAACAATGGATCAGAACCCCAAAGTATGTCTGGACATAAATTCTTAAATCCAATACCTGGTTTTCAAAAAGAGGACTGTTACAGACAAAACTGTGTTTGTAAATTCAATGACTATTTGGTAGAGTCCTGTAAAGAATCCATGGATTTTCACATCGGTACAGAGACAAAGAAACTTAAAGCAAACTGACTAACAGAGATACCATGAGGCTGAGTACCTTCAAGCCCAACCCTTCTCAGCAGCAAGCCACTTCCTGAAGACATTGGTGTATTTTATCCTTCCGGGCAGTTACAAAAAAATGATTTAAAATCCTACTGCAGCCAGTGGTCCATGTGTGTTACTGACCTGACAGACTAGTGTGTGAACTGGTGACAGTCACAGTTTGAGAACACAGTCACTAAATACCCTTAAACTCCAAGTAAAAGAGGAAAACTATTCTCTATCACTGAGGGCTCTTAATGAGCTACTGTCAAAAGGAAGACAGTCAAACCTAGAAAGCTTGGAATTTGAAATTGCCTGTTAGCTACTGATTTCGAGGTTATAGTACCATCCAATGGAAAGCTGCAACGATCTACAGTGAATTTTTTTTAGATCCCCTACAGTGTGGAAACAGGCCCTTCGGCCCAACAAGTCCACACCGACCCTCCGAAAAGTAACCCACCCAGACCCATTTCCCTCTGACTAATGCACCTATCACTATGGGCAATTTCCCATGGCCAATCCACCCTAACCTGCACATCTTTGGATTGTGGGAGGAAACTCACGCAGACACAGGGAGAATGTGCAAACTCCACACAGTCAGTCACCCAAGGCTGGAATTGAACCTAGGACCCTGGTACTGTGAGGCAGCCGTGCTAACCACTGAGCCACCATGCCACCCCAAACTTAGAGACTCATCCGTATTTCATTTTGTGACTTTTAGCTTTTTTGGACATACTTGTTATGCCTAATTTATGTGTATTTGAGTTACATAATTACTTCTTCTCATGGTTAACAACTATTACACTCACTCTTATTAATTCAAAGTTAAAAATCACACAACACCAGGTTATAGTCCAACAGGTTTAATTGAAAGCACACCAGCTTTCGGAGCGACGCTCCTTCATCAGGTGGTTGTAGCAGTGCTCCAAAAGTTAGTGCTTCCAAATAAATCTGTTGGACTATAACCTGGTATTGTGTGATTTTTAATTTTGTACACCCCAGTCCAACAGCAGCATCTCCAAATCATGACTTATTAATTCACTGAGTACACTGGCTTCTTTTAAAACATAAATTCATTCAGTCTCAGTGAAAGGAATCCACAAGAGAAGGAATCCTTTTTAAATTAACCATGTTGTGAACAACACTGGGGGCAGGTAAACAAGGAATAGCTCTCCTGCTAATATAACCCATAAATTCTCTAAATACACTCTTTGTCCATAAGACTCACACTAACGCAACCTAGAGTACAGTCTTCAATAACACTCTAATTAATGAACCACTTCCTATAATACTCTCACTATAACAATCTTTGTAAAACTTTATACGATACAATCTGATTTATAACACTCAAGCTTATATTTCCTCATAATAGTCTTGAACACTTTTATGCATATCACATCACATAGCCCCCAACATTTTCCATCATGGTTTTATTCCCCTGACTTTGATAAAAATGATACAATGTGCATTCAATAACACAGAGCTTGCTATGCTCTCCCTTTATAACCCAGTCTTCATTTTATTACTTTTCTTATGACAGATTTAGGGTGATTTCATGTGGAGCATAAAGCAGACAGGTGTTAGCTAGCTGTATACAGTGCTCACTGAGAGGAACTAAAGGATCCAATCTACACGCTACCCATTCGGCACTTTGCCAGTTTGGAGGTGGGGCAGCCAAATTTGAAGAGCCTGCAGCAGCAAATTAAAGAGGTGGGGCGGAAGCATCAGGGGTGACTGAGAGCACCACTTTACCAGAGCAGCTAACATTAGTGCAGAACCTACAGCAGCAAAGCCATTTAATGTGAAAGCCTTTAAGGCTCAAAACACACAAGTGAATGCAATACCACTGTGAGCCAAATCTGAGCGTTCCCTCAGTATAACAGAGAATTCTTATCTTGCAACTCTCTCTCAAACACTGTTTAGTGGGGCAGGGGGTAGGGGAAGCTGGATCTAGTGACATCATTGTGTAAGTAGATGTTTGTTGGCATCAGGAATCATTGCCAAGTCATTTGACCCATTAAAGATGCGCTAAGTTGGGCCAATACTCTTTGGAGTTTAGAAGAAGCAGTGATCTAATTGAAACAGACAAGATTCTGAAGGGGATTGACAGGGTAGACACTGAAATGTTGGTTCAAGATTAGAATGGTGCTGGAAAAGCACAGCAGCTACGGCAGTATCTGAGAAGCAGAAAAATCGATGTTTTGGGCAAAAGCCCTTCATCAGGAATGTTGTTTCCCAGGGCTGGGCCGCACGTATATTCACAGGATTAAGGATTGACCATTTAGGATTAAGATGTGGAAACATTCTTTCACCCAAATCTTTGGAATTAAGTACCCAGACCTGGATGCTCCATTGTTGAATATATTTACAGTTAGGTTTGATAGAGTTTTAGACCCTAGAGGAATCAGGAGGTGTGGGGATTGGATGGCAGGTGGGGTTAATACCTATTGGCAACATTACTCTGACTTTCGCTGACCTATTCCTCCTTATACTGAGTCAAAATTGGAACAATTTAAATAAAAGGTTTGCAAACAGATTCACAGCTGATTCACAGACAGCGGTATATTCAATTCTACTACTTCTCATCATAACAGCTGTCTACACCCTCCTTGGTATGATTTTTGAAGTCTTCGATTTAATTTCATTGTACGAGTGTCCCTTGTTGCTAATGACCACAAAAGTTGAGTCTATCACTTTTCTTGTAAAATGCTGCCACTTCTGTCATAAGTCACACTAATTTCCATTGATCCATCATCATCAGAATCTGAGGGGCCATGTGACCTACTGCTATGTCCATTTTATTTTAAGTTTTTATTTATAGTTGTCACATGTACCTAAGTACAATGAAAGGTTCTGTTTTGTGAGCAATACAGACACATCACAGTAAACAAGCACATACAGATCATGGGGGGCTTAACCAGAGTGAGGCACACAGGGTTACAGCTGCACAGGAGGGCCACGAAGCAAGATCAATATTATTTGAAGTTAGAGATTTCTACATTCTTTCCTATTATCTCCCAGTCTGTAAACATCTCAATTTTAAAATTCCTATCCTCATTGGTAAATTTCTTCATGACCTCACTCTTGCTCTTCTCTGTAACTTCCTACACTTATAGAACCCTCTGGAAAATTTAGAAGCCTCCAACTTGAGACATGAATGGTTTCCATCCATCATTGAAGTTGTACCTTCAGCTCTCTAGAGCTGAAGCTCTGGAATTTCTTTCCTGCACCTCTAATGTCTCCTTCTTTGGCTCTGTTTCAAGTTTTGTCTAATTATTTCCTTGTGAGGTACCTTAGCTGGTTTACTATATTAAATGTGCTACTGAAACACAAGTTGTTATTTTATATTGCCAACTGAATTCCCTCTTGCCTGGTGAGAATAAATATTGTGTGTTATTCATTCCCTCTCAAACTCTGAAATTGACTGCCAGCGTCTTCATAGAATACAGAGTCTTAGCTGCTACATCAATGGAAATTTAAGGGCTCATCACCCTACATTGTCTAAAACCAACACCCTTAATATAACAGCATAGTACCAAAAGTAAAGTTTTTTAAGATAAAGCATTGGACATGCTCATGTGCTTTGATAAGGCAGCCTTGTTGCCCTGTTTTCTGTATATTCTATTTTGGACCCAGCTTTTTATTAAGGATGTGGTGATGCCTCTCCTTCAGCTAGACACCATCAGGACAAAGCAGCAGCTTAATTGTCAGCCTGTCCACCACCTTTAACATTCACTCTCTCCAGCACCGTTCTATAGTAATAGTAGCACAGTGCACCATCTAAAACCTCTCTGTGGCACCTTACCAAGGCTTCTTCCAAACACATAATCTCCACCACCTCAAAGGACAAGAGCAGCAGGTGCAGGGGAACATCACCCCTTGCAATGTCCCCTCCAAGTTACACACTGTATATTCATACTATATGTCCTTCAGTATCACTGTCACTTGATCAAAATCTAGAACTTTCTTTCTAAGCTCACTGTGGGGGTTCCTACACCATGGACTGCCATGGGCAAGAAGGCAGCTTGTCCTTCATTTTGAACTGGCAGTTAGTGACGGCCATTAATGTCAGTCTTGCCAGTTATGATCACATCTTGGGAATTCATTTTATTTTGTTTGAAAAGGTGGCAAAGGTTTCCATGTTCCAGTGGCTTTCCGTGTAATGCAATTGATCTTGATCTTTTAAATGATTTTAAACCGATGACCATCTTATCATTGACTTTACAACCAGAGGAAATTGTCTTATCCTTTTTATTCCATTACAAGCCTTTTGATTTCAAAGACTTTTTAAAACTTTTCCAAACTTTCTTTATCCCAGTTGCAAAGTCCCAGCAGTTCAAGTCTGTTCTCACAGATTGAAGCAAGGTTTTCTATCCCTGGAATTTCACAGATTAGCCAATGCTGTAAACTTTACAATGCAGGATAGTGCTCTGGCTATGACCTAGTTATTGGCTTACAGAAATAGATTATTTATTTAATCTTGCACTCTATGCTGTTTTTGCAAGACAGGCAACTGGCCTTGTTTTTAAGGCTTTATTCCCCCTGACCTTGCGCTTTCAGTATATTAGTAAGATTATATTTCCATGAGTATACAGTACCATTGATCGCCCAGATATCAGAGCATTCACTTGATAGAGTATAGCCAACAGAGAGAGATTCAAACAACAGACTCCTGTTGACTGCCCTCTTGCATGTTAAAATAACTTGCTCACAGGCTATGAATGAGGCATGAAGTGATGGCAGTGTTTCAGGTTAATACTTAGTGATAAAATAAATCAATCAGCTTGCTCAGTAAATCCCTAAAGTTGGTGAAAAGCATGATTTAACTACATTGCTTATCTGAACATACTGATCTCTCAGTGCATACACAGATGGAGATAGCTTTAGTAGTAGGTAATTTTAGGAGAACAAAGGGACAGAAAAGAATGGGTTTTAAGAGTATATTCATATGTATGGCGGGCAACAACAAGAGGCTATGGAATTTTTCTTGCTTTAAATGTAAGGCGGTGGCAGTGTTCTGTGTGTACATTAGCCCACAGTTGTGTTTCTGAAGGCTCTGGCTGGAATGCAGAGCTTGGAGATTACAGGCAGGGCTCTCCTGTTTAAATAGGTCTTCTGTTCACAGTGAATTTAATGGGGAATTTTAATGGTTGAATGCTAGTATCTGTGACCAACCAATTCCTCCTCCAGCTGAATGTTAGGATCTATAAGATTTCCTCATACAAGCAAAATGATTGATGCTGTTCTTTGTGTTTATACTTAGATATCAGGAATTATCCATTTGGTGCCATATTAAACCGGGCCAAAAAAAAATCTCAGGAAGCAGCTGGCACTTGCAATCTTTCATAAACTGAATGTTTTTTATTTTTATGCTTATAAAGAAGAGGGATTATGACTGAGGAATGATGCTCTTCCTTCCCATTCTCGGCATCCTTTGTCAGTGTCAGACAGTTCAACTAGAAGGAAACTTCCATCTACCCTACCACTCTTCCTTATCAAAGTGCAACTTACAAAAGCAATTGCATCTAATATCTTTCTTCTGCCCAGTAGCCATGCCTAGCATTATGTGAATGACAGAGCCAGTTCGAGCCAATTTGACAATAGCTTTTGCAGGTCCATGCCCAGTGGAGAATGGAAGGATGCCATGCAAATTAATTTCACAAATCTACCTGGGTTCTTCTTTTCAGCTTAGCCTTGAGAAGGGGACACTAGCAGGAATTCAGTGAATTGTCCACAAGACGTGAAAAGTCAGGGTTGGTCACCAGTGGGATTCATCTAAACCAGGCTGTACTTTAGGGAAGGAAATCTATTACCCTTATTAGGTCTAGTCTACACATGATTCTTAACTGCTCATTAAAATGGCAAAGGTATTCTTCTGTATAGTACTGTCTCGAAAGCTTTATACAGTCATACTGATGTACTACATGGAAACAGACCCTTCAGTTCAACTTGTCCATGCTGACCAGATATCCTAACTTAATCTAATCCCATCTGCCAGCACTTGGCCCATATCCCTCCCATCCCTTCCTATTCATATACCCCTCCAAATGCCTTTTAAATGTTGCAATTATACCAGCCTCCACCACTTCCTCTGGCAGCACTTCCTCCCGTACATGTACCATCCTCTGCCTGATAAAGTTACCCCTTAGCTCTCTTTTATATCTTTCCCCTCTCACCCTAAAACTATGCCCTCTAGTTCTGGACTCCTCCACCCCTGGGAAAAGACCTTGCCTATTTACCCTATCTATGCCCCCTTAAGATTTTACAAACCTCTATAAGGTCACCCCTCAGCCTCTGATGCTCAGGGAAAACAGCCCCAACTTATTTGGCCTCTCACCTTAGCTCAAATCCTCCAACCCTGGCAACATCCTTGTAAATCTTTTCTGAACCCTTTCAATTTTCACAACATCTTTCCGATAGGAAGGAGACCAGAACTGCATGGTATATTCCAAAAGTGGCATAACCAATGTCCTGTACAGCCGCAACATGACCTCCCAACTCCTATAGTCAATGCTCTGACCAATAAAGGAAAGCATACCAAATGCCTTCTTCATTATCCTATCTACCTGCGACTCTACTTTCAATGAGCTATGAACCTGCACTCCAAGGTCTCTTTGTTCAGCAACACTCCCTAGGACCTTACCATTAAGTGTATAGGTCCTGCTAAGATTTGCTTTCCCAAAATGCAGCACCTCACATTTATCTAAATTAAACACCATCTCCCACTCCTCAGCCCATGGGCCCATCTGATCAAGAGCCCGTTGTAATCTGAGGTAACCCTCTTCGCTGTCCACTACACCTCCAATTTTGGTGTCATCTGCAAACATATTAACTATGCCTCCTAATTTCACATCTCAGCCTACAATGCTCCAAGGAAAACAGCCCCAGCCTGTTCAGCCTCTCCCTGTAGCTCAAATCCTCCAACCCTGGCAACATCCTTGTAAATCCTTTCTGAACCCTTTCAAGTTTCACAACATCCTAATAAAACTGAACAAGTAACCCAGCCACAAACCAGGCACCATCAGCCTGTAAATATTTCCTCAGTAATATCTGAAGACATGCCAAATTGGGAGATCTATCCAACAGGTAAGTCAAGTCTGACTGTCAAACCCACTGAATCATATCCAAGTGCCCTTTCATGTTGAAAGTAAATTGGAAGAATCATTGATGTTAGCAAGATCTGAGAGCAAACTCTGGGTGGGGGACTTTGATGCATATCTGCAAACATGTTTTGGTGGCACTGATACTGATAGAGCTGGTTGAGTGTTGAAGAAGGTATCTGACTAGACTGCACATTTGGGCCATCAACAGCAGCAGAGTTGTAATCCTCCACAATCTGTCACCTCACGGCACATCCTGTTCCTTACAGCCCTGCTTCAAAGAGAAGTGAAAGACACCATTCCAAGAGCAGCACCAGGCAGACCTAAAGAACAGATGCCAAACTGTAAACAACAGAGATCTATATTGAAGTAGCAGTGGAACCAGCATTTTAGACTGAGGTGAGTGATCTCACAACAATTAAAGCAGATCAAGACTCTGTATTCCAGCCATATCCAGTCATGAATATGAAACAGGTGATGGGAGGAGGAGTTTCATGAACTTCACTGAGCTGTACCTTTTCAATGGTTTCTAAGGAATACACAGAAGTTCCTCACGGCCGCACAGTCTCACAGCTAAGAGGGAACGTTGTGTAAGAGTACTTACTGCCTGTAAAGTGTTTGGGTGTCCCAATGTTGTGAAAGGTGATATATAAATACATGTCTTTTTTCTATCAGATTTCCTCCTTGCCCTAATCAAGTTTAAAAATAACTTTATTCAAATATTTAAAGGGACTATACTTGACGACCAGTGTTCTCTTGAGAATGTTAAATGCTTAAAGACAATATGAGAGAATGTTCATGTTTTACATTATGTCGGAAGATTAATAAAACCATGTAATTTGGCCATAAGTTGCTTACTTTTCCATTTCCAGATAATGCCAGTTGCTAATAGTATAAGCATTCCTGAACAGCAAGCACTCCTGATAACAGAAATGCTTGTGAAATGTTCTTGACAGTCTGCACAGGACAAATAGATTGAAACCAAACCTGGCAATATTTCAATAGGACATAAAATTTGGCTTGACGACAACAAAACAAAGGCATTTGGTTCTGATCATTATCTTCGAATGTGATAATGATGATGATGGTTAAGCCAAACCCGGGTACTGGACCATGACTCTCTACTTCAAACCTTTCAATGTTACCAAATGCATTACTCACATTCTCATTCCCATTTATCTGCTCACATTGCTTTCATTGATAATGGGGAGAAGTTAGATAATGATAATGAGGATGTCATGATTTGGAGGTGCCAGTGTTGGACTGGGGTGAGCAAAGTTAAAAATCACACAACACCAGGTTATAGTCCAACAGGTTTATTTGGAAGCCCTAGCTTTTGGAGCGGTGGTTGATAACCACCTGATGAAGGAGCAGCACTCCGAAAGCTAGTGCCTCCAAATAAACCTGTTGGGCTATAACCTGGTGTTGTGTGATATTTATTAATGAGGATGTATTACTTCACAGACCATAAGGGAGATGGTGAAGAACAGACAATGAATGGATTAGGAATGGAGTAGGCTGCTTGGTCCTTTGAGCCACCTCCATTATTCCAAAGATCATCGATGATCTAATTACATTCCTGCCTACCTGACAACCTTTCACCCCCTTGTTTATCAAGGAGGGAATGTGGTTTATCGATGTGGAAGGCAATGGGAATGGCCTAGTGATATCATCACTAGACTGTTAATCCAGAGACCCAAGTAATGTTCCGGGGACCCGGGTTCAAATCCCACCACAGCAGATGGTGTAATTTGAACTCAGTTTAAAAGAAAATCTGGAATTAAGTGTCTCATGATGACCATGAAACTATTGCTAACTGTTAGAAAACCCCATCTGGGTCACTAATCTCCTTTAGGGAAGGAAACTGCCATCCTTACCTGGTCTGGCCTACACGTGATTCCAGACCCTCGGCAATGGGGTTGACTCTTAACTGCCCTCTAGGCAATTAGGGGTGGGTAATAAATGCTAGTCTGGCCAGTGCTGTTCCCATCCCATGAATGAATTTCAAAAATCTCTCTACCTTTGCCTTAACAGTATTCAAAGGTTTTGATTTCACTGCTTTTGAGGAAGACAGTTTGAAAGCCTCACGACTCCCTGTGAGGAAGAAAAAGCTCCCCTCATCTTGGTCTGGGCCAGTCCTTATTTTGAAATAGTGATGCCTTGTTCTAGATTTTTCCAGAAGAGGAAACTTCCTCCCTACATCCATCCTGCCAAGCTCCTCAGGATCTATATGTTGCCTTCCCAATGGAGTCTGATGAGTAGGTGGTCTATAGAGTTGGAGTTAATGGATCCAGGTCTTGTGGATACTCACTTGAAGGGAAGGCTCTGAGGCCTAGCTCCAAGTAGTTGCAGCAACTGATAAATGTGATTTCTGCAGTTACAGTTCTCATTTATGACAATATTAGGGAAACCTGTTCTTCACTGAAGAAATGGTACAAATAGTTACCTTGTTTTCATCCTCAGAAGATACACACTCCGGAACCAATCCATGCCTGCACCTCTACAAGATGACAGATTGACGTTCGGACAGCAATTAAGGCAGAACAAACAACACCTTGCAAACTCACTTCCATATTATGGTGGTGCTGATGCATGTTACTATTACTCAGGGCTTTCAGGATGATCAGCCAGCCTGCTGATCAGTGGAGCCATACATCCTGTACTCAGTGAATCATGGTAGACTGAGTGCACCTGCTTGATACTGCTCTTAGGCTAAAGCACATGCTAAGCCTCTATCCAAATCAGTAGAAAAAAAGATGGTGTTTCCCAGGATTTAAGAGGCAGAGATGGAGCCAGCTTGTCATGATGGGAAGACCATCCCTGCTTCATTACCCTTTTGTCAAACATGAGCAGTAAGCCTTCCTCACAATATTGGGTCTCAGTCTGGGAGGTGCTAGAAGAAGTGAAAGAAATGTATGTGTAAGCACCCAGAGAAAGCATTGTGTTATGGGTAAGTAAGTTGTCTTCACCTTTAGATGTTTTCCTTGATTTGGTACACATGTACTTATGTCAAAAAGCAATGTGAGTAATGTTTAGTCTACCCCGCATCTTTGAAAAGCAAGTAACCCCATAAAACAGCTATACCTGTCTCACCGCTGACTTGCTAAGAAATCAATTATGATGGGTACTTCAGTCATAACATCCTTATAATCAAGCTGGCTGATACCACTGGCATTGCCCACAGCTGCCACTAAAGTTGAGAATCATGATCATCTTCACGATCACGGAGAGAGCACTATAAGATAGACAAGTCATAGAGTCATACAGCATGAAAACAGACCCTTCAGTCCAACTCATCCATGCCGACCAGATATCCTAAATTAATCTAGTCCCATTTGCCAGCATTTGGCCCATAGCCCTTTAAACCCTTCCGAGAGATATATCCACACAGTAGCCTCTTAAATGTTATAATTGTACTCACCTCCACTACTTTCTCTGGCAGCTCATTCAACACATGCACCACCCTCTGTGTGAAAACATTGTCCCTCAGATCTGTTTTAAATCTTTTCCTTCTCACCTTAAAGCCCTCTAGTTTTGGGCTTTCCCACCCCTGGGAAATTTATCCCACCTTGGCTATTTATCCTACTGATGCCTCCCCATGATTTTATAAACCTCTATAAGGTCACCCCTCAGCCTCTGAAGCTCCAGGGAAAACAGCCCCAACCTGTTCAGCCTCTCCCTATAGCTTAAACCTACAACCCTGGCAATATCCTTGTAAATCTTTTCTGAACCCTTTCAATTTTCACAACATCCTTCTGATAGGAAGGAGACCAGAATTGCACACAATATTCCAAAATTGGCCTAACCAATGTCCTGTACAACATGACCTCCCAACTCCTGTACACAATACTCTGACCAATAGAGGAAAGCATACCAAACGCCTTCTTCACTATCCTATCCACCTATGACTCCACTTTCACGGAGCTATGAACGTACACTTCAAGGTCTCTCTGCTCAGCAACACCCCCCCACCCCCCCGGACCTTACCATTAGGTGTACAAGTCCTCTCCTATTTTACCTTTGCAAAATGCAGCACCTGACATTTATCTAAATTAAACTCCATTTGCCACTCCCTGGCCCATTGGCCCATATGATCAATGTCCCGTTGTAATCTGAGGTAACCTTCTTTGCTGTCCACTACACCTCCAATTTTGGTGTCATCTGTAAATGTACTAACTATACCTCCTATGTTCACACCCAAACAACCATTTATATAAATGACAAAAAGTAGAGGACCCAGCACCAATCCTTGTGGCACTCCACTGGTCACAGGCCTCCAGTCTGAAAAACAAGCCTCCACCACCACCCTCTGTCTTCTACCTTTGAGACAATTCTGTATCCAAATGGCTAGTTTACCCTGTATTCCGTGTGATCTAACCTTGCTAACCAGTCCACCAGGAGGAACCTTGTTGAACGCCTTCCTGAAGTCCATATGAATCACGTCCACCATTCTGCCCTCATCAACCCTCTTCATTACTTAGAGTCATAGAGTCATAGAGATGTACAGCATGGAAACAGACCCTTCAGTCCAACCCATCCATGCCGACCAGATATCCCAACCCAATCTAGTCCCACCTGCCAGCACCTGGCCCATATCCCTCCAAACCCTTCCTATTCATATACCCATCCAAATGCTGCTTAAATGGTCCAATTGTATCAGCCTCCACCACATCCTCTGACAGCTCATTCCATACACATACCACCCTCTGCGTGAAAATGTTACCCCTTAAGTCTCTTTTATATCTTTCCCCTCTCACCCTAAACCTGCGCCCTCTAGTTCTGGACTCCCCGACCCCAGGGAAAAGACTTTGTCTATTTAACCTATCCATGCCCCTCATAATTTTGTAAACCTCTATAAGCTCACCCCTCAGCCTCCAACGCTCCAGGGAAAACAGCCCCAGCCTGTTCAGACTCTCCCTGTAGCTCAGCTCCTCCAAACCTGGCAACATCTTTGGAAATCTTTTCTGAACCCTTTCAAGTTTCACAACATCTTTCCGATAGGAAGGAGATCAGAATTGCATGCAATGTTCCAACAGTGGCTTAACCAATGTCCTGTACAGCCGCAACATGACCTCCCAACTCCTGTACTCAATGCTCTGTCCAATAAAGGAAAGCATACCAAACGCTTTCCTCACTATCCTATCTACCTGCAACTCCACTTTCAAGGAGCTATGAACCTGCACTCCAAGGTCTTTTTGTTCAGTAACACTCCTTAGGACCTTACCATTAAGTGTATAAGTCCTGCTAAGATTTGCTTTCTCAAAATGCAGCACCTCACATTTATCTGAATTAAACTCCATCTACCACTTCTCAGCCCATTGGCCCATCTGGTCCACATCCTGTTGTAATCTGAGGTAACCCTCTTCGCTGTCCACTACACCTCCAATTTTGGTGTCATCTGCAAACTTACTAACTGTACCTCTTATGCTCACATCCAAATCATTTATGTAAATGACAAAAAGTAGAGGGCCCAACACCGATCCTTGTGGCACTCCACTGGTCACAGGCCTCCAGTCTGAAGAACAACCCTCCACCACCACCCTCTGTCTTCTACCTTTGAGCCAGTTCTGTATCCAAATGGCTAGTTCTCCCTGTATTCCATAAGATCTAACCTTGCTAATTAGTTTTCCATGGGGAACCTTGTCGAATGCCTTACTGAAGTCCATATCGATCACATCTACTGCTCTGCTCTCATCAATCTACTTTGTTACTTCTTCAAAAAACGCAATCAAGTTTGTGAGACATGATTTCCCACGCACAGAGCCATGTTGACTATCCCAAATCAGTCCTAGCCTTTCCAAATACATGTACATCCTGTCCCTCAGGATTCCCTCCAACAAATTGCCCACCAACGAGGTCAGGGTCACTGGTCTATAGTTCCCTGGCATATCTTTACCCCCCTTCTTAAACAGTGGCACCACATTTGCCAACCTCCAGTCTTCCGGCACCTCACCTGTGACTATCGATGATACAAATATCTCAGCAAGGGGCCCAGCAATCACTTCTCTAGCTTTCCACAGAGTTCTCGGGTACACGTGATCAGGTCCTGGGGATTTCTTCAACAAACTCAATCAAGTCAGTGAGACACAATTTCCCACGCACAAAGCCATCAATTTTGGCGTCATCTACAAACTTACTTACACATTTTCTGTAATCACGTCCAAATCATTTATATAAATGATGAAAAGCAGTTGACCCAGCACCGATCCTTGAGGCACACACTGGTCACATCCAAATTTTAACATATTTAGAGCCCTTCTCTAATGAAGCATGTTCTTTTTTAAAAAATCTTTCCTTTTCAAGTTTTTGTTTGATCTGTATATTGATCTGTGATGCTTGTATATTGTTGGAAATGCCAAATCAGATCAGGTGGGACCAATTGTTCTTCAATGCTGCCTGACTCTCCTTTGCTTACTGCCGAGGCTGTTCCACACCCATGGTACTCCCATTGGGAATGCCATACCTACTCCTGCAATGCCCTAAGTTTTTGGTGGGGTTGAGGTGGAGAAAGTCTCCCAGTGGTATCAAGACTGTTAGAAGCAAGTACAAATACAGAAAAGTCTACCTAAAAGAAAGTAATAGCAGAAATCAATACTAAAACTCTTCATCAACTTAGGATTTTAAAATTCCTCAGTCATCTGCCTCAGCTTCTCCCCACAATCATTGGAATTCTGAGTCTAACTATCCCTGAGTGTGCGGCACCATGGGCTTTCATTATAATATCGGTAAATAAGCTCAGTTGAGATTCCTCCTTGTTGGAGGAGCCAAAAAACCTGAGGGAATTCAGGGAGACAGATTCTGTGGCGGCAAACCAGTGTAAACAGCTTCTGATCCTACTGTGCTGCCAAAAAAGTGATTAAATGCTGAAAAGATGCCAAAACCAATGTGTAAGTTCTAGGCTAACATGTTTCCAATTTTGTTCTGGAAACGATTTCAGCAAGAGAATCATTGACTGACTGGGTTCCCACGGCAGACCCAACATGACCGATGTTCCCACAAAAGGTATCAGTAACGATTGTTCCCACGCCAGATACCTCTTGATATGTGTTCCCTGTCAGATGCTACCTGATCTGTGTTCCCTCAGATACATGATTTGGAGATGCTGGTGTTGGACCAGGGTGTACCATGTTAAAAATCACACAACACCAAGTTATAGTCTAACAGCTTTAATTGGAAGCACTAGCATATCAGGTGATAAAGGAGCAGCGCTCCAAAAATTAATGCCTCCAATTAAACTTGTTGGACTATAATCTGGTGTGTGATTTTTTAACTTTGTACACCCTCAGGTACAGCCTGACATGTGTTTCCTGACAGATACTGCTGATCTGTGTTCTCTCAGAAGACAACACCGATTGGTGAACTTGTCTCGTGCATTTTCTGCTTCGGTTCTCATTTTGTCAAACTTAGAGTATAATTTGAGCCCTAATTTGTTTCCTCAGCTGAGGTGCAATTCTGAAAGCCTTGGTGACATGATGTAGTTGATGCCATTCTGCAGGAGGAAAGCCTCAGGTAGAATGACAACACTCACCAAGGAGCGGGGAAGTGGGGTGGGGGGAGGTGTCTGGGAGCAAACCTACTCATGACTTTCTTATCCAGGTGAAGAAAGGATGAAACATTGTGAAAACACAAGATTTTCATATTTCATTTGAAGAAGTATCTGAACCCATAACTCTCTTTGGTGATGGATACTTTCAATTGCCTTTTATTGTTTTATTAAAAATAGAGAGGAACTGAGTGCTGAAGTTGAGCAAGATGGAATTGTGTCTAATCGCAGGGAGGGTTGTTGAAGGACAACAAAATACTGTTCGTGAAATTGTCGTAGAATTCCTTCAGTGGCGAAAGAGACCATTTCACCCATCAGACACGCACCAACCTCTAAAGAGCATCCCACCCAGACCTAGCCTCCACCCTATCCCTATGTAATCCTGCATTTCCAATGGCTAATCTACTTAGTGTCCTGGGATGTGCAGGCTATGAGTAATTTATCATGACCAATCCATCTAACTTGCACATCTTTGGATGGGAACCCACACAGACAGGGGAGAATGGAACCTGTCCCCATTGCTCAGAAGGGAAGGGTGGAGAAGAGCAGAGCAATAGTTATTGGGGACTCAATAGTTCGGGGCACAGATAGGCTGTTTTGTGGGGGCGAGAGAGACTCACGTTTGGTATGTTGCCTCCCAGGTGCAAGGGTACGTGACGTCTCTGATTGTGTTTTCCGGGTCCTTAAGAGGGAGGGAGAGCAGCCCGAAGTCGTGGTCCACATTGGCACCAATGACATAGGTAGGAGGAGTGCTGAGGATGTTAGGCAGTCTTTCAGGGAGCTAGGTTGGAAGCTCAGGGTTAGAAAAAACAGAGTTGTTGTCTCTGGTTTGTTACCTGTGCCACGTGATAGAAAGTCGAGGAATAGGGAGAGAGAACAGTTAAATGCTTGGCTACAGGGATGGTGCAGGAGGGAGGGATTCCGGTTTCTGGATAACTGGGGTTCTTTCTGGGGAAGGTGGGACCTCTATAAACAGGATGGTCTACACCTGAACCTGAGGGGCACCAGCATCCTTGGGGGGAGGTTTGCTAGTGCTCTTTGGGGGGGTTTAAACTAACTCTGCAGGGGCATGGGAACCTGGACTGTAGCTTTAGGGTGCAGGACCTGGAGTGTAGGGAGGTTAGGAACAAGGCATCGATCTCGAAGGAGGGTGCCGGTAAACAGGAAGGTGGCTTGAAGTGTGTATACTTCAATGCAAGAAGTATACGAAATAAGGTAGGTGAACTCGCAGCGTGGGTTGGTACCTGGGACTTCGATGTTGTGGCTATTATGGAGACGTGGCTAGATCAGGGACAGGATTGGCTGTTGCAGGTTCCAGGGTTTAAATGTTTTAGTAGGGTCAGAGGTGGGGGTAAAAGAGGGGGAGGTGTGGCATTGCTTGTCAAAGATAGTATTACAGCGGTGGAAAGGACGATGGATGAAGACTCGCCATCTGAGGTAGTTTGGGCTGAGGTTAGAAATAGGAAAGGTGAGGTCACCCTGTTAGGAGTTTTCTACAGGCCTCCTAATAGTCCTAGAGACGTAGAAGAAAGGATTGAGAGGATGATTCAGGAGAAGAGTGAAAGTAGCAGGGTGGTTGTTAAGGGGGACTTTAACTTCCCAGATATTGACTGGGAAAGCTATAGCTCGAGTTCGTTAAGATGGGTCGGTGTTTGTCCAATGTGTGCAGGAGGGTTTCCTGGCACAATATGTAGACAGGCCAACAAGAGGTGAGGCCATACTGGATTTGATTCTGGGTAACGAACCAGGCCAGGTGTTAGAATTGGAGGTAGGTGAGCACTTTGGGGACAGTGACCACAATTCGGTGACTTTTACTCTCGTGATGGAGAGGGACAAGTGTGCACTGCAGGGCAAGAGTTATAGCTGGGGGCATGGAAATTATGATGCAGTGAGGCATGACTTAGGATGTATGGCTTGGAAAAGTAGGCTTCAAGGGAAGGGCGCAATTGATATGTGGAGCTTGTTCAAGGAGCAACTATTGAGTGTCCTTGATAAGTATGTACCTGTCAGGCAGGGAGGAAAGGGTCGTGTGAGGGATCCGTGGTTTAATAAGGAATTGGAATCCCTTGTTAAAGGGAAGAGGGTGGCCTATGTAAAGATGAGGCGTGAAGGTTCAATTGGGGCGATTGAGAGTTATAAGGAGCCAGTAAGGATCTGAAGAGAGAGCTAAGAGCAGCAAGGAGGGGACATGAAAAGTCCTTAGTTGGTAGGATTAGGGAAAATCCAAAGGCTTTCTATAGGTATGTCAGGAATAAAAGAATGACTAGGGTAGGAATAGGTCCAGTCAAGGATAGTAGTGGGAAGTTGCGTGTGGAGGCTGAAGAGATTGGGGAGACACTGAATGAATACTTTTCGTCAGTATTCACTCAGGAACAGGACATTGTTGCCGATGTGAATATTGAGTTACAATTAATTAGAATGGATGGCTTTGAGGTATGTAGGGAAGATGTGTTGGAAATTCTGGAAAGGGTGAAAATAGATAAGTCCCCTGGACCTGATGGCATTTATCCTAGGATTCTCTGGGAAGCAAGGGAGGAGATTGCAGAGCCATTGGCCTTGATTTTTATGTCCTCGTTGTCTACAGGAATAGTGCCAGAAGACTGGAGGATAGCAAATGTGGTTCCCTTGTTCAAGAAGGAGAGTAGGGATAACCCAAGTAACTATAGGCCAGTGAGTCTCACTTCTGTTGTGGGCAAAGTCTTAGAGAGAATTGTAAGGGATAGGATTTATGAACATCTGGATAGGAATAATGTGATTAAGGATAGTCAGCATGGTTTTGTGAAGGGCAGGTCATGCCTCACAAACCTTATTGAATTCTTTGAGAAGGTGACTAAGGACGTGGACGAGGGTAAAGCAGTAGATGTGGTGTATATGGATTTTAGTAAGGCATTTGATAAGGTTCCCCATGGTAGGCTACTGCAAAAAATACAGAGGAATGGCATTGAGGGTGAGTTGGAGGTTTGGATTAGGAATTGGCTGGCTGGAAGAAGACAGAGGGTAGTAGTTGATGGTAAAGGTTCATCTTGGAGTGCAGTTATTAGTGGTATTCCGCAAGGATCTGTTTTGGGACCATTGCTGTTTGTCATTTTTATAAATGACCTGGAGGAGGGGCTAGAAGGTTGGGTGAGCAAGTTTGCGGATGATACAAAAGTCGGTGGAGTTGTTGACAGTGAGGAAGGATGTGGCAGGTTACAGCGGGATATAGATAAGCTGCAGAGCTGGGCAGAAAGGTGGCAAATGGAGTTCAATGTAGGTAAGTGTGAAGTGATTCACTTTGGTAAGAGTAACAAGAAGATGGCGTACTGGGCTAATGGTCGGATACTTGGTAGTGTGGATGAGCAGAGGGATCTTGGTGTCCATGTACACAGATCTCTGAAAATTGCCACCCAGGTAAATAGTGCGGTGAAGAAGGCATATGGCGTACTGGCTTTTATTGGTAGAGGAATTGAGTTCCGGAGTCCTGAGGTCATGTTGCAGTTGTATAAGACTCTGGTGTGGCCGCCTCTGGAGTATGGTGTGCAGTTTTGGTCGCCATACTATAGGAAGGATGTGGAGGCACTGGAACGGGTGCAGAAGAGGTTTACCAGGATGTTGCCTGGTATGGTAGGAAGATCGTATGAGGAAAGGCTGAGGCACTTGGGGCTGTTTTCATTGGAGAAAAGAAGGTTTAGGAGTGACTCGATAGAGGTGTACAAGATGATTAGGGGTTTAGATAGGGTTGACCATGAGAACCTTTTTCCGCGTATGGAGTCAGCTATTACGAGGGGGCATAGCTTTAAATTAAGGGGTGGTAGGTATAGGACAGACGTTAGGTGTAGATTCTTTAGTCAGCGAGTCGTGAGTTCATGGAATGCCCTGCCAGTTGCAGTGGTGGACTCTCCCTCTTTATGGGCATTTAAACGGGCATTGGATAGGCATATGGAGGATAGTGGGCTAGTGTAGGTTAGGTGGGCTTGGATCGGCGCAACATCGAGGGCCAAAGGGCCTGTACTGCACTGTATTTTTCTATGTTCTATGTTCTATGTTCTATGTTCTAATGTGCAAACTCCGCCCAGATAGTTGCTCAAGGCTGGAATCGAACCTGAGTCCCTGGTGCTGTGAAGCAGCAGTGTTAACCATTGGGGCACCGTGCCTCCCGGTGCTCACTGTGCCACCGTGGACTCCCTCAATAATGTTCTTCCTCAGACTAGGAGACCAAAACTGCACACAATACTCAAGGTGTGGCCTCACCAAGGCCCTGTATAACTGCAGCAAGACATCCTTACTCCAATACTCCAGTTCTCTCACTGTGAAGGCCAGCATGCCATTAGCTCTCCTCACTGCCTGCTGTACCTGCATGCCAACCTTCAGCGACTGTTCCACCATGACACCCAGGTCTTGTTGTGTCCCACGTTTTCCTAAACTACCACCCTTCAGATCATAATCCACATTCCTGTTTTTGCAATCAAAGTAGATAACCTCATGTTTATCCATATTATATTGCATTTGCCAAGTACTTGCCAACTCAGGCAGTCCATCTAAGTCACCCTGCAGCCTCTTAGTATCCTCCTCACTGCACACACTGCTACCCAGCTTCGTATCATCTGCAAATTTGGAGATATGGCATTCAAATCCTTCGTCCAAATTGTTAAAGTATACTGTTGAAGAGCTGGGGTCCCAGCACTGAGCCCTGTAGTCACTGCTTGCTACTCTGGAAAGGACCCATTTATTCCAACTCTCTGCTTCCTGTCTGCTAACCAGTTCTCTATCCGTCTCAATAATTTATCTCTGATACTATGAGCTTTAAATCTGGTGAAGCTACCAACAGGACTACTTGCATGCCAAACAGCAAATGATATACAGAACTAAGCAATCCCAAAACCAGTTTTCCTTCATGTGAATCTAAGGAAAGCGATGGGACCAGATGGAGTACCAGGCCGTGCACTCAGAGCATGCGCAGATCAACTGGCAGAGGTCTTCTCAGACATCTCCAACCTCTCCCTGCAGCAGGCCCCTGTCCCGGCCTGTTTCAAGAGGCCAACGTCATCCCTGTGTCTAAGAAGGCTCATGCAACATGTCTCAATGACTCCTGCCCAGTGGCTCTAACTTCGGTGGTCATGAAGTGCTTTGAAAGGCTGGTCATGGCATTAATCAACTCCAGCCTCCCCACTACTCTTGACCCACTCCAATTTGCCTATCGGACTAACAGATCCACATCAGATGCCATATCACTTGCCCATCACTCCTCCCTAGAATATCTTGACACCAAGAACAGCTACGTAAGAATCCTACTCATTGACTATAGTTCAGCCTTCAACGCTATTATCCCCTTGAGACTGATTACTAACTTAGTGATCTCAGACTAAGCCCCACTCTCTGCAACTGGGCCCTCAGTTTCCTGATCCCCAGACCACAATCAGTGAAGACTGGGGACAATATTTCATCCTCACTAACACCCAACACTAGAGCCAGGGGTGTGTACTCAGCCCCCTACTGTACTTACTGTATACCCATGTCTGCATCACCAGATACCAGACTCATGCCATTTACAAGTTCACTGATGACATCACCATAGTCTCAGATGGTGATGAAATAGACTACAGATGGGAGGTGGAAGACCTGGAAAAACGGTGCACTCAGAACAACCTAGCTCCCAATGCTGGCAAAACCAAGGAACTCCTCATTGACTTTCAGCAGGATGATACTCATGCCCCCCCCCCCCCCCCCCCCCACACATTAACAGCACAGAGGCGGAATGAGTGGAGAGTGTCAAGCTCCTGGGAGTGATCATCCCCAACAAGTTTTCTTGGACTCTTCATGTGGATGCACTGGTTACAAAGGCCCAACAACGTCTCTTCTTCCTCAGGCAGCTGAGGAAATTTGGATGACGGCGAATACCCTCGCCAACTTTTATAGGTGCGCCATCGAGAGCATTCTGTCTGGATGTATCACTACCTGGTATGGCAACTGTACCATTTAATATCGGAGATGGTTACAGAGAGTGGTGAACTTGGCCCGGACAATCACAAAGGCCAACCTCCCATCTGTAGAATCCATCTACCAGGCCCGCTGTCAAGGAAAGGCCGCCAGCATTCTCAAAGATCCATCCCACCCTGGCAATGTTTTTCTACAACCTCTACCATCGGGGAGGAGGAACAGAAACCTGAACACACGCACCAGACAGATTCGAAACAGTTTCTACCCTACTGTT
Organism: Chiloscyllium punctatum; assembly: GCF_047496795.1. Lineage (NCBI taxonomy): Eukaryota > Metazoa > Chordata > Chondrichthyes > Orectolobiformes > Hemiscylliidae > Chiloscyllium > Chiloscyllium punctatum. The sequence goes on from NC_092758.1 coordinate 91,520,426, forward strand.
GTGAGAATACTGAATGGACTCACAAACTCTTAACCTTCGCCTGTACCTGTGTTTTTGTTTTGCTGCTGTTTCCCTATTATTTACTTATCTATGCTACTTAACTCTGTGATCTGCCTGTATTGCTCACAAGATGAAGCTTTTCACTGTGCCTCAGTACACGGGACAATAAATTCAATTCCATTCAATTCAATGGATCAGATCTACTCTCTACAGTCCTGCCACATTCAGTCACAAATGGTGGTGGACAATTAAACAGCTCATTGGAGGAGAAGGCTTCATAAATATACCCATCCCCAATGACGGAAGAGCCCAGCACATCAGTCTAAAAGATAAGGCTGAAGCATTTACAGCAATCCTCAATCAGAAGTGCCAAGTGGATGATCCATCCCAACCTCATCCAGTGGTCTCCACTATCACAGATACCAGTCTTGAGCCAATTCAATTCACTCCACATAAATACAGTGACTACAAGAAAAGGCCAGAGGATAGGAATACTGCAGCAAGTAATTTACTTCCTGACACTCCAAAGCCAGTCGACCATTGACAAGGCACAAGTCAGGAGTGTGATGGAATACTCCCCATTTGCCTGGATGAGTGCAGTTCCAACAACACTCAAGAAGCTCGACACCATCCAGAACAAAGTAGTCTGTTTGATTGACATGCATCCATTCCCCCCACCATTGATGCTCAGTAGCAACAGTGTGTACCATCTACAAGATGCACTACAGAAATTTACCAAAGATCCTCAGACAGCACCTTCCAAACACACGTCCATTTCCATCGAGAAGGGCAAGAGCAGCAGATACATGGGAACACCACCAACTGTAAGTTTCCCTCTAAACCACTCACTATCCTGACTTGGAAATACATCACTGTTCCTACAGTGTTGCTGGGTGAAAATTCTGGAATTTCCTCCCTAATGGCTTTGTGGGTCAACCCACAGCAAGTGGACTGCAGTGGCTCAAGAACGCAGCTCACCTCATGGGCACCACCATCTCACAGGCACCACCATCTCACGGGCACCACCATCTCACGGGCACCACCATCTCATGGGCACCACCATCTCACGGGAACCACCATCTCATGGGCACCACCATCTCACAGGTACCACCACCTCATGGGCACCACTGTCTCACAGGTACCACCATCTTATGGGCACCACCATCTCACAGGTACCACTATCTCATGGGCACCACCATCTCACAGGCACCACCATCTCACAGGCACCACTATCTCATGAGCACCACCATCTTATGGGCACCTAGGAATGGGCAGTAAATGCCAGTCCAACCAATTACATCCAAGTCCCAAGAATGAATAAATAAAAGACAGCTGCTCTACCATAAAGAGGGGAAATGCACAGGTTACAGTGGACATTCTTCTCAGCCACAGAGAGGGAATGAGCTTGTTAGATATGGGAAGGTCCGGAGAAAATGGTGAGAAAATACACATTTCTTAAGAGCTGTCTTAAAATTAAAGAGCTATAAAAAACAGAGGTTAAGTGAGCAAAGTCATTTTGTCAATGTGAAGAGGGAAGATCTCTTTGGAAGAGAAAGGTTAATCATGAATGGAAATATTCTATTTCTGAGAAGTGCTTTTCTTATTGTATCGCACAATATGGAAAAGTACAATCTTCTGTTTACATACTGCTCATGTGAACTACCATTAGACATCTTCCTATGTTAAAGTCACCATAGAAATGTATGTCAGTGTTGTTTTATTTTTCTCTCTGCAATGATTTACATGCTATAATGAAATAAGTTACCAGTAAGCTGCAACAAGAGTTTTATTTGATCAATGTGCTCTGAGCCTTTAGAAGCAGAGACGTTTGTGTTAGTTGATCTCAACAAGGGTGGCCTAACAGAAGTGATAATAGTTTTGGTGCCTTTGGGCTGTGGGAGAGGCAAAAAATCAGAAAGGCTCCATCCTAGATGAAAACCAGATCAAGTTTGGCACCCAACACTCAGACAGCTTGTTGACACTTGCTGTCTCAGCTCATGGGCTGAAGAATAGACAACTGTAGGAGAGACAGTGCAGGGCAGCAGGACTTAGTAGTAATCGAAATGAATCAGCACCTTCTGGGAGGTATTGGAGAGCAGCCAGTACAGGAACTAGCACCTCCAAGGGAGGAAGGGGAAAGAAACTATGAAATACCAATTGTCAAATCAATACCTGTGATCAAACAGCCGTCAGCAATGGGAACAGATACAGATTGTTCAATTAGAGAAGGGCCAAGGAGGAATGGGCCATAACAAGTACTTCTCAGCAAAGTAATGTGTGCGAGAGAGAATAATGACAAGAAAGATTATTTATATCTGCTTTCAAATGTCGACTTTCACCTACAGCTCTTCTTCAATACCAAAGGTATGTGAAGAATTCCCTCTTTGTCAGTCTTTTTTGCAGTGTTTTAGAAATAACGATGTACTGTAGCAGAAGCAGGTTGTCATTGATGCAGTGAGGAGTTTGCATTGAAAAGGGTTAATCCTATTCTCCACAGATAAGGACAAACGCTACCTTTTCTCCTTCCAGTGTGTGAAAGGATTTGAGTGCAGAGCTGGGGGGTAGGGAGGAGGAGCCAGGGGACTGAGCCACCTCCTTCTCTTTGAGCTCCCTATTGTTACCTCGGACTGAGTGAGAGATAGAACCTTCCAGCAAACAGTGGGTGTAACGCGAGAGCTGCTAATTGAGATTTCTAATGCGGCTGACCCCTTCAGGGCACAGGCTCTGGTAATAGTGTCTGAGCCAGTCAGTGTGCAGTGTGAGCAGGCTCTCAGTGCTGTGGGGTCTGCAGCTAGTCCCTGGACACACTTCTCTTTCTCTCTGGCAGTAACATTCTCAGTACCGGCTTTGTGCGGGACAGATAGACTTTACAAACTTTTTCTTCGCTGATCCGAGTGTGTAACTAGCCCGCTTCCCGCCTAGAGCTGTGTGCTGTATGCTGTATGCTGTGTGCTGTGGAGTGAACTGGGTGGTACGCTTGTTGCAGCCAGAGTATGAAAGCCGAAGGTTGGAAGGGAGATACCAGCAGGTAACATTGACACTGCCTGTGCCAGAGGTTCACAAAGCTGCAGCAAGATTCTCCTGGTAACAATTACATTTCACAGGGACTGCCAGGGGAGTGAACTTTCCTGGGAAGCAAGCAGTTGGCATTAAGCAGAAGGAAACGGTCCTGGAGACAGGGACTGATAACGATTCCCGAAGCTAAGCTTGAGACCAAGTTGGTGAGCCTGTGCCCTGTCCTCTCCCAGTGTAACGGTGTAACGGTGGCACCAGCTTCCCACTGCTGCAAGCGACTCCTTTTGGATGGGTTTTGACTCTGACTGGAGTACATCGCTTGAAGAATCTCTCAGAGCGACTTTCTTGTCAGTGTGCGTTGTGGGGAAGGACATTGGGATTCCCTCAGTCCCCTGTCCCGTCTCTCTCTCACACACACACACACCTTGATGGACTGAGACGTTGCCTGGACCAGCCTGAGGAATTGCTTCGGCCGTTATTAAACTTCGCTCGGATATACTGAAGGTTCCCAGAAAGGTAGGTCTGCAGCACTCAGTGAGCAGTAACAGTGATGCATATACTGTACATCTCTCTGCGTTTGTCAATGTAAATGAAGCTGCACAGACAGAAGCTCCCGATCACACAGTGATCAACACCAGAATGGAACAGATTGTGGGGATTTAATTCTCGGGGGTGGACTGACCATTTGGAAAATCAAAACGCTTCTCAGGGTGAATTAGTCGAGCCCTGTATTCTCAGTAGCCGACTTGTCCCAATTTTTAAAAATCTCTGATTTCAGGGAAGTCAGTTTATCCCTAACGTTGCATTTTCTTTGTGTTAAACTGCTTGTATTACTGGGCGAAACCAAGTTATCTGTTTCTTTGCACTGGGACAGTATGGGGGAGAGATATATCTCAGAAATCAGCCTGGCACCCCCCCCCCCCCCCCCCCTGTATTTGTAGCAACATTGTTTCATTCATTACTCACAATCACCTGAAGAATGAATATCAAAATGAGAAAAGTGCAGAACAACGCTGTTTTCCTTCGGCCTGGTTAGTTAATGGTTGTAGAATGCAGTGAGATATAGAGAATCCTGAAGACATTCCACAACAAAAAAAATTCTAGCTGCCGTGAGAGTGAAGTCGATGTTAATTTTAATCCTGTGGAGCATTTTGTAAAGCCATGCACGGGGAATTAAGTATAATCACAATTTACAAACAGAACAAAAACTGTTCAACCTACTCCCACCAAAATTAACTTTCAAGAAATGTACAGTCAGCAATTAGAATTTATTTGTAACTTTTTAAACAGAATTTTCTAATGGATTAACCCAAACTGCACAACGTTAATTGAAATGAACTTGTCAGCAGTGTAAAATTCATTCTGATCCAATCCTTTCACAGCAACGTTCTGATGTGAAGTCACAAACACTGTGCAGGATTGCTGCAGCATTTGGGCTTCTATCAGAAAGCTATCATGCAAGTGCAAAGCTTTTCCATATTGGGCACAGCTTGTGTTTCTCTAACATTACAAAATAACTGTAAATTTACAGAATTAGTATTTCCTGGTGACAGTTTCTTGTCTACAGATACTGCCTATTTTGTAAAAACTGTAAATCCCACTAACTCCCTTCTTAAATGCATCTGATTACAAAATATTGCAATGTGCACCTTTCCTCATTGTTTGCACAAATCTTTCTTTGCCATCATACACGCAGCATAACAATCACCAATTTGCATATATATTTATTGTCCTACCATTCTCACACCAGCTCAGGACACAAATTTCATTCCTATCCAGTCTTAAAATGACTCGCTCTTGTAGTGAGACCACACCATTCTCTGTTTTGTCGGGATATGAGCTCTTAGAATGGTCAGGACCTATAGGTCTTGTTTTTTTTAAAAACCATTGCCTTGCAGTGATAAGGAAATCCCATATAGTCAGAAAGACATCAATGAGAGCGGATCTTCTGGGACTCACGGTGGAGGTGTTATGAAAGGGTCAAACTCATTTTGACAACTTAAAGAAAAATCAGCTTCCTTAGAGGAAATCACTAGTCCCCATCAGACCAGCCAGTGCTCAATGCACAAACATGCTTTTTCCAAATGTTTATTAATTACTGTTTAAAGGTGCCTCAAGTGGACAGGCAGGAACAGCAGTGTGCTCTTATCAATGTTTATGTGAGTGACTGTAATGAGAGATTATTCCTTAGGTTAGTTTGCACTGAAATCATTGCAGTAAGCAAGCACTGATATAATGTTCTCATGGTTTTACAATTAAACCTAAAATCTTATTAAGATATATTGAAATCCATACTGATCTTGTAGTCCGTAATACAACAGAAATTTTACAAGACTGATTGTTCACATCTGAAATACTTCACAAAAGGGTCAGTATGTTGGGCAAGCAGATGTGGAGAAGATCACGAAATGAGCTGAGTACTGTGGTGGATCGTTGAATTCACTTAAATTGTGAGATTTATGCAAACTGTTGTAAACTATGGAATTACTACTCCTCACGTCAAACCGAGCGCAGAATAATTATACTTAAAAGTAAATGAAGAGGCTCTTTCAGTTTCTCAGTTTATTAAGGTAGTGTGTAAATGGGACATTAGAACAGAAATGTCACCAGATTTGATTTATAATTTCTCATGGACAAGTATATAGCATTAGTTTCAGCATCCCTGGGTTAAGGATAGGAGAGTAACTGAAGGGTAACTGACCCCTGTAAGACTGGGCTTGAGAATGAATTCAGAAAAGAAAGGAAATTTACAAAACAAGTGCTGTATTTGTTTGTAGTCCTGTTGGAATATAATAGAAATATTAATCTGAATGTGGGAACATATCATGCTGACTTTATATTTCTTGCTATTTTGTTATCAAATGCATTGCAAATATCTTGGAAATATCAAAATTTATATCTGATTCCTTAGAGCAAAATGATGCAGCAAGTTGATATTTGAAAGTATTGTAAGATTGTGTTTGATCCCAGTCTTTGACCCACATTGATTTCTTCAAAAGCAGACAATCATACTGGTTTTGGTTTGCATTGCTTGACCATCTCCATATAATGGAGCAATGCGGTTTGTATGATGACAGAGAGATACCCGGTTCTAAAAAATAAATAAGTATTTGTAACACAACAGGTATTTCATCTCAAGCTATTTTCTAAATAAACAAAGTGATTGCAGGTTTTATTCCCAAAGTTGCTTTGCATTCACACTGGAGTAGTGTTTGACCAAGTGAGTGGATGGTATGCTTGAAGTTGATGGTTTATATATAGATGCACGTGGGGTTAACACAGAGGTGATACAGAGGAGAGAGGTCATTTGTCCATTCCACACAAGAGAAATCCCAGCATCCAGTTGTTTTTCCCAAATGATTCCAGGTTTTGCCTCCATTCTCTTTCAGATGTTTAGTCCATGTTAATTATTTATTCTGTGGAAAAGGATTTCTCAATATCAGCCTGGAACTTTCTTTCACTCACTTGAAGCCGAATCCTCTAGTACGAGGCTTGTAGTTGAATTCAAAAATAATAACTTAGGTTATCTTAACTAGGATCAGTTTGCTTGGAGCAGTCATATTATTCCTACCGTCCCCATGAATACTTGGAGGAAATGTTAATTCCGACTGTTTACCAGTATGTGCGCATACTCATAATATAGCCTGCATTGTCAATCTAGACCGAACGTCTTCATCATGTATAAGACTGGATTCTCTCTCTTTTGTCTGCACACTTTTTCAGCTCCCTTACATGTTGCTACTTCCAAGAGTTCCTCAGTGGCCTGCAGCCAATTAAGCAGCAATATGCTCCTGAAGGAGAGACAATATCATGGTGCTAATGTCGCTGGACTCGTACAGAAGTGAAAGCTCAAGGGGCGATGATTCAAAACTCAAAGCAGCAGCTGGTGAAATTAAAATTCAATTAATTAAGTAATCTGGAAATGTAAGATATTCTCTGCTATTATTGATTGGTGTAAGATTCCATTTGGTTCAATAGTGCCCTTTGGGGAAGAAAATTGGCCATGCTTGCTTGGTTTGGCCAAATGAGACTGTAGATCCAAAGATAAATCAGGGCAGGCCTTATACACTTAATGGTAAGATCTGGGGAGATTCCTTCAAAAGTGGAGTTACAGATAGACAGGATAGTGAAGGCAGCATTTGGTATGCTTGCCTTTATTGGTAAGTGCATTGAGTATAGGAATTGCAAGGTCATGTTGCAGATGTACAGGACATTGTTTCGGCCACTTTTGGAAAACTGCATTTAATTCTGGTCTCCCTGCCATAGGAAGGATGCTGTGAAACTTGAAAGGGTTCAGAAAAGATTTACAAGGATGTTGGCAGGGTTGGAGGGTTTGAGCTATGGGGAAGGCTGAATAAGCTGGGGCTGTTTTCCCTGGAGCGTCGGAGGCTGACGAGTGACTTTATAGAGGTTTATAAAATCAGGAGGGGCATGGGTAGGGTAATAAACAAAATCCTTTCCAGGGTGGGAGAGTTCAAAACTAGAGGTCTTAGGTTTAAGGTGAGAGGGGAAAGATATAAAAGAGACCTAAGGGGCAACTTTTTCACGCAGAGGGTGGTACGTGTATGGAATGAGCTGCCAGAGGATGTGGTGGAGGCTGGTACAATTGCAACATTTAAGAGGCATTTGGATGGGTATATGAATAGGAAGGATTTGGAGGGATATGGGCCGGGTGTTGGCAGGTGGGACGAGATTGGGTTGAGATATCTGGTCGGCATGGACGGGTTGGATCGAAGGGTCTGTTTCCATGACTCTATAACCAGTGAGGCAACCTTTTCATGCAGAGGGTGGTACGTGTATGGAATGAGCTGCCAAAGAAAGTGGTAGAGGCTGGGACAATTACAACATTTAAAAGGTATCTGGATGGGCATCTGAATAGGAAGGGTTTGGAGGGATATGGGCTAAATGCTGGCAAATGGGACTAGATTTATTTAGGGTACCTGGTGTATGGACAAGTTGGATTGAGGGGTCTGTTTCTGTGCTGTGTATCTCTTTGACTCGAAGCCTCCAAATATGGATGAATCTTAAATAGTCTCAACAGCAATTGGCACGAGCTGTAAATGCTCACCCTGCAATCCCTGTAAGCCTTGAATGAATAAAAAATCTTATGGGATGAGTACACAGACTGCACAGTTGCAGCAATCTGACAGGATGTCAAAGGTGACTTCATGGTGCGAGGGTAGAGGGACACTAAAGGCTGTTCTCCATGCCACTGCAGTGGCAGCACAAGGCAGGAACAGACAGGCACAACCACGGACAAGAACCTTCCAGTTGAGGAGTTTTCCTGCTGATTGGTTGCTATGAAACCTAGAGTCTTCATCAGTGCCTCCATTTTGACTTGCTCTCACATGCTCTGTCTCTGTCTAAGCAGCACCTACCTCTTACGTTGTTTCCACTGACCTTCCCACTAGACCCCACACATCCATGACCTGCCCACCTTCCTTAATTGGACAGGGACATGGAGGCAGCCTCCCATCATATTGTGACTTGGGCTGTAACTCTGATCTGTGTGGGGTTGGGAACACCGTGTGGTTGCAATGCCTGAAAACTTTAGAGGTGATAAGATTCTGCCCGAGAGTGCCAGTCTGTCTCTCTATATCCACGTCAATAGTCTGCTAACATGGGACGTAGCTACCTTTCTCACTGTGTAAGGAGACTGGAGTCTATCAACCATGCTCAGTCAGTCTATCTGTCTGAGTTTGCCATTGTGCCAATCTGACACTTCATCTGCTCTGTGTACAAGCCTATGTTGAGCTATGCTGTTCACTCCAAACACATGTTTCATTAGATTAGATTCCCTACAGTGTGGAAACAGGCCCTTCGGCCCAACAAGTCCACACCAACCTTCCGAAGAGCAACCCACCCAAACCCATTCCTCTACATTTGCCCCTGACTAATCCACCTGACACTATGTGCCCATAAATTGACACTACGGGCAATTTAGCATGGTGAATTCACCTAACCATCTTTGGACTGTGGGAGGAAACCGGAGCACCCGGAGGAAACCCACGCAGACACGGGGAGAATGTGCAAACTCCACACAGACAGTTGCCCAAGGCAGGAATTGAACCCGGGTCCCTGGTGCTAACCACTGTGCCACCGTGCTGCCCAGAAGCTGGACCACTTTCTAGTTCTACCAGTTGGGGCCTATACCATATATTTGAGGCACCGGTAGGGTCACATTGTCCTTTGGTCGAAGGACCTTAGACAGTGGTCTTTCCCCAAAGTGCCATCACAACAGCTGTTCCAGGAACTTAATAAAGTGATTATTAATCATTTCTAGTCTCAGTGTTTGCAGTGGCAGCAATCATTGCAATCTCTGCAAGCCATTAAAGTCTGCACACATTCACCCACATGTTGGTCCAAGCTTTCTCTCTTTCATATGGGTGGAATCATCACAACCACTGAATGTGGGAATTGACGAGAAAATTGTGAAATCGTGCAAGATCGGCAGTGAGGAGTTTCTCAATGTGGAGAACAAAATATGCCATTCTCCACCCAAGTCTAGTCCAGTGATATGAGATTCTCACTAGTGAGTTGTGAGAGGGTTATTGGTGTGCATTAACAAGCCATCCTTAGTTAATCTCACTTCATTTCTGTGCAGTTTCCCATTCACCCACCCACTTGATGGTGACAGTATGCGACAGGAAAGTCGAGCAGGTTCCTGGTTACTCTAGCTTGCCGCTTGCTCCTTCGCCCTCTATGGTATAGCAGTCACCAACATCTCAGGGTGTGCTTCACGGGGAGTGACCGCATACATCCCACATTCATGAACACTGTGGCATCAGACATCTATCAGCCTTACCACATTCTGGTGGCACACACATGATCCATGTACAATATCTCTGAGCTTTTCATTGTAACATTAGCTCAAGCCCAAACCTTTCATCGCTTCTGTCAGGAAATGGTGTGCAGTGGGACATGGTCCCCAGCACATGGATTTTGACCAGGTGCACCTCGGGACTTCTCGCTTGCTATCTTCATGCTCAATCACTTTATACTGACTCGAACACCCCCCAGCATTTATGCCTTGGCTATGTTATCTTGCCATGCGTTTTTAAACTGTGTACCATCAGCTGGAGTTTAAAGTCTCACTGTAAGTCTGCCTTGACCTGTGTTTTAGCACACTCTCAAAGCCATGTAGCTTGTTCTGCCTGTTAGCAGTCAGTGATCAAGGGCACAGACTTATTGCTGTCACAGTGCAACACCAACCTCACACCTGCACTATCTGCCAAAAGCCTATGCAGTGAACAGACCACAAAGGTTAAGCCAAGTAGTCCTCAGTCAAACTCAAGGAGACACCCTTCGGTCAGGGTTCTGACACACACAGTCAAATATAACCTCCCATGCCAGTCCAGGACTTGGGTACAGTCAGTTGGCAGCTTGGATCAGTCAGGGTCAGGATCCTGTCCTGGTAGGGGTGGGTTAAGGAGCTGACTGTTGAACCCCCACCCCCACCCCAACCTCACCCCATCATGTGCTGACCTAATGTGGCTGCTTTTACTCCTGAAATAACAAGAGGCACTGAATGAGACGGAAGTGAGTGGCCCAACTATCAGTGCTGGTGCCAGTGGGGCAAATGTGATGAGGTGTCATGAGAAAGGGCTTCAGCAGCACTGAGGTCATACAGGGTTAATAATCTGGGGATCAGGTGGCTGTGGGACACTGAGAATGAGAGACCGTGATCCTTGGTAGAGGGTGTGTGAAGTGGAAGAGAGAGAATAAGTGTAGGTAGTAGATGGAGGCACTTAGTCTCACAGAGCAGAGGAATTAATTAATCTTCTTCCTACTTTGCTGCCTTCTCCCAGAGTGTGGAAACCTCACATACCAGCAGGCCTCAGGCAGGCTGGTGGTGGTGTGGTGTCCTGTGCCAGTCCTGAAGGAAGCACACAGCTTTCCTCTCTATGTCCCTATTCACCAGCATCCCCAGGCCCCTGTCGGCAGTGAAGGGTGCCAGTTTCCCTCAGTCTGACATGCCAGGGGCAATTCACATAGACTGAGCAGGGCTGGTCTGGGCCTGATGGGGTTTACCTGCAGCATATCCTGGCTTTCAGGATGGCACAAGGCATTGGGAAGGACCGACAGTGGTGAGTACTTTCTCCTGTGGTGAGAGTGAGGATACGATAAGCAGAATGTCAGAGGGGCATTGTGCATAGGTAATGAGGTGAGCCTGAAAAGATTAACATGAGGAAACTGGCTGGGACTCATGGAGAGAAACCCGACAAGAGACTCATCAAAATTGACACAGCCAATTTCTGGTAAAATTCAGCCCATGGAAACTGATTATAGCACCTTTTACTGAACTGACAATCCATCCCGGGATCTTCCTGACCTGTCTGATTCACTAGGAGAAAGTGAGGACTGCAGATGCTGGAGATTAGAGTGGTGCTGGAAAAGCACAGCCGATCAGGCAGTATCCGAGGAGCAGGAAAATCGACTTTTCGAGCCTGATAAAGGGCTTATGCCCGAAACGTGGGCTCTCCTGCTCCTCGAATACTGCCTGACTGGCGGTGCTTTTCCAGCAGCACATTGTTTGACCATGTGACTCACTGATGAAGTTCACTAAGTTATCAGGACAGCCGACAGATAAATTAACTGAAAACCAAAGTCCATGGTCACATCACTGTGATCGTGACAAAGGAGATGAGGATACTGACTAACTCAGACTATATGAATTTTATGTCTAATTATTAATAGAATAGCTTGCACGAGCTGACAAAAAAGGTTCTGTCTTAGTCCACTTGACACTTGACAAATGCTAGACAAATGACAAACGTTTGAGATAAACATGAGTGTTGAAGTATCGGAGCTCTAAGCTTCAGAGATTCAGGAAGGCTTGTTTATAGTTAGTGAATGGCTGCATGTCAGAGAGTCAGGGAGGAGAGGCTGGTAACGGGAGGGGATGTTGGGAAGTAAGAGGGTTCTTTGTCAACACTGTGATAACAGCAGAATGAACAGATGGCCCTTGATGGCTCAGACAAGTGAGAGTGGACGTCAGAAGAATTACGCCCCTGTCTTGAGCAAAGCTCTTTCGGATCCAAATTTTAAAACAACAGGAAGAGAGAGTGAGAGGGAGACGGACATGCTGTTTTCAGTAGACAGAGAGCCCGCTGTTAGTCAAGATTGGCTCTTTCACAACTGTTTGCTGTTGTACTCCCAAGTTAAAGAAACTAATCAAGCATACAGCATCTTTTCCTGTGATCTTGAGTCAGCGGGGGGAGGTGGGGGGTTGGATTGGCAAGAGGATGTTGTCTCTTTCAAAATCAGACTGACTCCTTGAAACTACGACAATGTCCAGTGAGCGAACACAGTGTGTGATATCGGACTTTGTTGAGAAAGGGAGGTGGCACCCTTTTAGTGAGCTGTACTAGCTCAGTCACTGGTGGGACCCTTACTTTTATAAAGCATTCTGCTTTTACCAGTTCCCACTCCCATCTTCTGAAGATGCAGAATTCTGGACACCATTGGTGCTCATCACTTTAAACTAAAATCATTGGCTGTGAGTCTGGGTTATTGTATGTAAGCAAACTCTTCATCTATGGGGAGCTTCACAGCTGAAATGGAGTTGTTTCTTTCATTCACTCTGGTTTGGACTTCAAGTTGCTGGACAGTGGTCAGACATTGAAATCCAGTTTGAATTTTCCTCTCTACAGCTAAAGGCCCTATTACCCTGAATGAGTACAGATCCTGAAACTAACTTAAAACCTTTTCATTTGCGTGTTGCTCAGTGTTCCAATGGGCAACGCATTTTCCCTTCCCACTGCCAGCTGTGCCTTCACAACAGGAACATGCATTTATTGAGTTTCTTTAAGATACTGAGAAATAGATTGTTTCCCTAACCAGAGATGGGACTTTTGACATAAAAATCTGGCTTGAAGGAGCAGAATGGTAGCAATAGACAATACACAAGATTTGGGGCAATATTTTCCCATCACTAGTGTACCGTGAGCAGTGAAAAACGAGATGAAATAAACATAGAGAATGAAAAAATCAGAATCTCAAGAAAGGTGTTTGCAATTTTCTTCCTGACCCTCAAATGAAAGCTTCAGAATCTCACTAGTAAGTGCCAACTACATTATTTTCATGCAATTACTTCTCATTAAAGCCCTAACTGTCCTTCTTTATATCCCATTTCCAATATTCCTCTCCTTCCCCAAGAAACTGGGCAGCACAAATTCCCAAAGTAAATCTGAACAAGTAGCTGGTGGCTGCACCTCGATGAAAGCTTGTTCCAATGTCATCTCGTTGTTTACTGCCAACAATGTCCCAGCATGCACCACGGACACCATCCTTCTTGCAATTTCTTCCACACAAATTGACATTGGTGTGAACCACTGGCCTCACCACATTATCACATGTGCATTAAGACCAGTTCACACACCATCTCATCCCTTCAACATTTGAGAGCTCAGGGACACCTGCTACTTGCATCTCCTGTCAGTTTGTGTTACACCTGGTGAAGCCCTGATGAATGGCTTTTGCCCAAAACATCGATTCTCCTGCTCCTTGGATGCTGTTTGACCTGCTGTGCTTTTCCAGCACCACTAATGCCGACTCTAATCTCCAGCATCTGAGTCCTCACTTTTGCCTAGTTTGTGATACATGCAAGGACACACTTAAAGGTCATGCAGTTCTTAAGACTCATTTACATTGGACTTACCTGAAGGCTGCCAGTCTCTGTCTACTTTACATTGCTTAGCACAAACTCTGAGTTCAGCACTGACCTTGGATCACATTGCTTTCTTAGCACACATGGTTTATAGTGCTCAGTTACAGTCTCTATGGCTTGCATTGTTTTTTTAGTCCAGAGAGGAAGCAGGCAGCTCACCACACTGGGGAGCATTGAACATCAGGTGCCACGTCTGCAGCATATGACAGCAGTTTACACAGCAAACACACTGCATGTGCTTCAACCGAATGGCCGTGGGTGAAATTCAAAGGGGATTGGGGGGGGTGGGGTGGGAGGTGGGATGGAGTGGGCTTCAGTCAATCAAGGTATACCACAACAGCCAGTCAAGAGAATTGTCCTATTCCAGTCCTGGAGGATGGCCACAGTCAGTCAGGCGCTTGGTCCGGGGAGCTGTGTCCATGCCATCTGGGGATTGGGCTAAGAACAAGTGTAACCAGTCTAGAGGATTAAAGTTGGTCAGTGAGGGTGCTGTGGAGGCATCAGGCTGGGAATTGGGCCAATCTTTCCTGCAATGAAACAAAAGGAGGCATTGAGTATGATAGAAGAGCACTGCTGCAGAGGTCGGAGAGGTTAGTGAGATATCTTCAGTGAGTGAGCAGGAAGCACAGAGGACAGGAAAAGGGAGTGGTTTGGGAGGATGAGGTTGGTGAGAGCTGTTGAGTGGGTATGATGCATATATTAGTGAGAGCTGTAGCTCATGAGCTTTGAGAGCTGTGTGCACTGACAGTTGGAGTACGTAGTGAACCTATGAGTGTGAGGTAGCAAAGAGAAGGTGGTGGCACCTATCCTTTCAGAAGATCATTGACATTCTTCCTATACTGCTGTCTTCATCTTCACCCACCAGACAGCACTGACCTGGGCTTGGATCCGTACCCAGGCTGACTGTCTTCCTCTCCACTATCCCATCCACTAACACCTCCACATCCCTGTCTGTAAAGCAGGGAGCGAGTGTTCTTTTCTCCTTAAACATTGAGACTAGAGCACAGCAATGTGAGGGCTCATTCCTGGTTAACAGTGTCTGATGTGGTGTGCAACTGGATTTTAAACATGGTGCCAGCAGCATGAATGGTGGACATTTTCAGTTCTTCTGCCAATCTGACTGCTTGTTAGGCCAAGGAAAGGTCAAAGAGCCCAGCTGCATCATTAATAGATTGGAGAGTCGGGCAGAGAAATGGCAGATGGAGTTCAATCTGAGCAAATGCGAGATGATGCATTTTGGAAGATCTAAATCAAGAGCAAACTATACAGTAAATGGAAAAGTCCTGGAGAAAACTGATGTAAAGGGATCTGAATGTTCAGGTCCATTGTTCCCTGAAGGTGGCAACACAGGTAAATAGAGTGGTCAAGAGAGCATATTTTTTTTAGATTAGATTAGATTACTTACAGTGTGGAAACAGGCCCTTCGGCCCAACAAGTCCACACCGCCCCGCCGAAGCACAACCCACCCATACCCTTACATTTACCCCTTACCTAACACTACGGACAATTTAGCATGGCCAATTCACCTGCCCTGCACATCTTTGGATTGTGGAAGGAAACCGGAGCACCCGGAGGAAACCCACGCAGACACGGGGAGAACGTGCAAACTCCACACAGTGAGTCGCCTGAGGCGGGAATTGAACCCAGGTCTCTGGCGCTGTGAGGCAGCAGTGCTAACCACTGTGCCACCGTGCCGCCCATACAGCTTGCTTTCCTTCATCGGACATGGTATTCAGGACAAGAATTGGCAGGTCATGTTACAGTTGTATAGGGCTTTGGTTTGGCCACATTTGGAATACTGTGTACAGTTCTGGTCGCCACATTACCAAAAGGATGTGGATGCTTTGGAGAGGGTGCAGAGGAGGTTCACCGGGATGTTGCCTGGTATGGAGGGTGCTAGCTATGAAGAGAGGTTGAGTAGACAGGATTATTTTCATTAGAAAGACAGAGATTGAATGGGGACATGATTGAGCTGTACAAAATCATGAGAGGTATAGATAGGGTGGATAACAAGAAGCTTTTTCTCGGAGTGGGGGACTCAATTACTCTGGGTCATGAGTTCAAAGTGAGAGGGGAAAAGTTTAATGGAGATATGCGTGGAAAGTTCTTCACACAGAGGGTGGTGGGTGCCTGGAACATGTTGCCAACAGAGGTGATAGAGGTGGGCGCGATAGGGTCATTTAAGATGTATCTAGACGGATACATGAATGGGCAGGGAGCAGAGGGTTACAGAAAATAGATGACAGGTTTAGATCGAGGATCTGGATCAGCGCAGTCTTGGAGGGCCGAAGGGCCTGTTCCTGTGCTGTAATTTTCTTTGTTCTTTGTTGTTTCTAATAAGGTGAAGGGCAGAGTTTGAATGAGCAAAATTGTTCTGAGCCATGGTGGACCAACTACCGTGAATCTCACCCTACAACACACTAACTACCAATGGGAACACTTCTCCCTTTTCTATCTGAATTCAATAATTATTTTTCCACACAAGCCATTGTGTGCAGAGTAAGATATATTCACGTATCTTTGTTAAATTGAAGAGTGCCTCATGATTCAAAGATCGCATACAGGGAATGGTCATTGGACTTTACAGATTCTTATCGATGCTGGGATTCACAGATGGATTAGTCAGCACAGGCACTTGTGTTTACAGGACTCTGACCAGCAAGCTTTTACCTGACTGAACAGCAAAGGAACTAATTATCCAAATGATTCAAACTTGCTTTGTTCATTTCAATCTTGCTGATTTTCTTTAAGAAGGAAGTGATGATGAACATGCCAGTCAATTGGACCGAAACATAATAACCATGGCACAGACTGACCAAACAGCAAATGATATTCATAAAATGATTCTGTTCGCAAAGTAGTGATAATTCTTTAGAATTGCTTCTCAGAGGTTACTGGGAGGCAAAACGATTGGAATCTTAAGAAGTAACTTGATGCTTTGTTGAGGAGAATATAGTGTCTTTCTACATGGGTCTGCTAGGATATGCCAAATTGATTTCTGTATCCATGTTCATCAGTTGATCCTGATCACACTGTAATGCACAAATGTCCTTACTCTTGGGTTGAAAGTATGTGTTAAATGTGTAATACAGACAATAAAGGTCTCATCGTGTGACTGAAACCATGGACAATACAGAAAATGAGAAGTATTTGTTCAGTCTCACTGCTAGCTTCGTCTGGCAAATTGGATCACAGACCCTGTAAAGGATTTTAGTTTGTGTGCCTTGCAAAGTCATGCGCTATTCACATTCAAAGTAATTGGTGGTAATACCATGTTCACAGAGGAAGCTGCTCAGTTTGAGCTGATTGTTTTATTTTCTTTTCCAGCAGACATACAGCAGTTGAAGAACTAAGGCACAGGCCTCTGCCAATAAGAGAAAAGAACAACTAAAACACAAAAAGTTGGAGAGCCCTCCATCCCCCAGGATCGCCAATGAGTGCCCTGAGCAGCTGAGTGACAAAGATTGGAAAGTTTAAAATTTAAGTTGTGCTCAAAAGAAGAGGAATGAGCCACGTGTTGTATAAACTGTGTCTCTACTTGTTCATCCTCATTGCATTCACTGTGTTGAGGTCCATTGAATCAAAATTGGAAGAGAAGACCACGCAACCAGGTAAGAATAACAGAAGGTATTAATTTAGTATGAGATGGCAATGCACAGTTCTTGGTCAGAGCTCTGGCAAAAACTCAATAAACTAAACCTTGTTGCCTTGCAAGGATCACTCCTTACTTGAGTCTGATAAAAGAGTTCTGGATGAGGCCAGGTAAACTGGACTTTAACTCTTGACTGACCTCTGGACTGATGTTTGTCCATTGCTAATTCCAACTGGAAGCTTCATTCTCTTTCTCTTTCATGAACAGGTCATTATAACTGCTTCTTGCCTTGAAGCTTCATAACAAAAATTCCTCTGTTTTTGGACTGTGTCAACACATAATCCTAAGTACTTTCTTTGACTTGCTTAGCCCACTGTCCATTGTTATTAATCAGTCCAAAGATTCCAGTGCAATGATCTTTTGACTGAGATAATGCTGTTGCCAGTGAAGTCACATCACAAGATGACTGATGACCTCACAAATAAAGAGCAAGAAAAAGAAACTAATCTATAAAATTCCAGCAAATGGCCTCTGTTTATTACAAAACTGCAACATATTAATTGAGCAGGACTGAAGGCTGTGAGCATGTTGAGAGACTTCACCCAGAGAGGAAGAAAGTCCCAACAATGTTTTTGTCTGCTGTCTGTCATTCCTGCTCTCTCCACCTCCATTCACAAACATGTTCATCACTTGCTTCATGGCACCAGACATCTTTTGATATTTTTCTCAAATGACCACTCTTCATGTGGAACCGACGCACATTTCTTCATGGAAAACATCACAACTGGACACTGTTCTGGCCTCACTGAACGTCAGCACATTTCATTTCCAACCATAGTTGCTGGCTAGCTATCGGGAGTGGGAATTCTACTCAATATCACTTACATACCTAGTGAGCCAAGTGTAGGGCCAAAGCCTCACCTCCCTCTTAATAAATGAATCCCAGTGCAGACCGAAGGGTCATAGAGAGAATATACAAATGTAGGTTTATTAGGATCTGCCATCTGAGGTAGCTGTTCTGTGCTGAGTTAGCTATTTCTGTTCTTTCCAGCTCCATTATTTGCAGGCTTAATCAGGTGAATTATTAGAAGAAGCTCTCTTAATATGCTATTAAATATTCTACGTGGAATCTCTAAACATGAAGAGTGATGGACTGATGAGGAAACAGCACATTTTAAAGTTTGTTAAAGGAGCACTGTGTGGTTTGTAACATATAAATCTTTGTCGGTGTGTAAAGGGTTAAAGGAGGAATATTAGAACGTGGTGCAGTTACTGAGGGATTTGCTGCGTGAGATCTCATTAGCCTGTCTCACATGCTGCCCCCAAAGTCTCGACCCAGAGAGAGGCCTTTGTCCACAGAAATGCGCACTGTAATCTAGCCTGCTTTTGAGTGGTGGCCCAGTTATTGTCCCTGGGAACTGTGTACATTTGTGTATAAAGAGCACCCGCTCAGGCTCGATTCTGTGTGTCACTCTATCCTTCAGTGTTCTGAGCTTTAATGTGAGATTCATGGCCTCAGGCCAAAACCGATGAAGTAAGGGGGTGCCAGGGCTCTTGGCGAGGCCAGTGGTGGTTGTGTGGCGGGGTGGGGGGGGGAACGCTCAGCTGCCACTCTGGAAAAGACAATCCAGCCACCACCACCCCCACCTCCTGCCCCACTGCAATCTGTGGAACCAGAAACAGAGGCTGTCAGTTTATTATGAATGGAGCGAGCGTCTCACACATCAACAGCCAAGACGAGGCGTGGAGTTCACACGGCCTGCAAGCAACTCTGCTCTGCTCCTCTTGAATGGAGGGTAAAAGAACTTGGCTAATTTTCAGGAATATTTAATTGTTGCAGACATGGAAGCCAATTAAGAGTTGCTTGTTTAATGAATAGCAGGCTTTTGGTTGCAGAAGGAGCATCGCTGTCTCCTTTTCTACCCACTGCCTCACTCTTAAACTCCAGAAAGTTCTTTTTGAATTGTACAAACCTCAGTTTTGTACAAAGTTCAAAATCTTATCTTTGGAAGTTTCACAATTCATCTTCCATTATTACTTTCATTTCAAATCTGTTTTATGCCATAAATGTTAATAGACAGTCTAGCTATTTTGTTAAGTAGATTGTGTGGAATTAAACTAATTTATACCACTTGCATCAATTTTACATTGTGTCCTAATTAGTAAAAGTACCACCAAACTATGACCAGTGGTTGAACATGAACATATCTCTGTTTCCATTGTCCAAGTGGAATTATTTCCTCTATAGAATATGCAGCTTTATCCTCCTCATGGAGACCCATCCAACTCACCAGTGATTGACACTTACTCATTTATATGATTCCCTTGATCATGAAATGTGTCTTAAAGTAACCAGTCAGGCCTTGAGTTATTGTTAGTGCTGCATAGTTTCTTCCAAGTAACAGAAAACAAGTTTCAATGACAAATCCAGTCCACTAAGTTTGTCTACCTGCACCAGTATAAGGAAAATGTTCACCTGTCGTTTTATTCCGAGATGGGTTACAGCGTCGCTGGTTGGATCAGCGTTTATTGCCCGTCTGCAATTGCCCTGGAAATGTTGGTGGTGATCTGCATTTTTGAATTGCTGCAAACTTTGGAGTGTAAGGATACTGATTGTGTTATTAAGAAGGGAGTTCCAGGATTTTGCCCAGTCACAGATCGGCAATGTAATTCCAAGTCAGGAAGGTTTGTGACTTTGTGGGAATTTGCAGGTGGTAATGATTCCCTGATCTACTCCAGTCATACTCGACCAATATCTGTGTCAATGTGCCATTATAGAGAACATGTACATAACTAATACTCCATCCATACCTATGTCAATTCAGATAACATGCAATTAATTGATAAAGCACTAGATCTAAACACTGTGTCAAAATGCAGGGCACATAAAAGTTACTAGACTTATTATCCATGTCAATAAGGAGAGTGGTACATAACTGATATCAGACCCATAACTATTTGAGCATGATATGAGAAATTTGTACACAAAAGAAAACAATGTTGCATTTATATAATAGCTGCCTTTCAACATCTCCATGGCCCAAAGTGTTTTTCAACAACAAAAACATATATTTATATGAAACTTAATGTGAAATCCCAAAGCTCTTCACAGAAGTGTTTTGAGGCACGTAAGGAAGGACAGGTGAAATACATTTTAAGAAAAGTGTTAGTGAGAGGGGAGATTGTAAAATCGGAAATGCACAAGCAGAATTGGAACAATAAAATCTCCAAAGGTTTTAGGAACTCGAGTAGATTAGAGAGAGAGAGGAAAAAAAGGACAGGGTTAGACCATTAACAATTGGAAAGTAAGCATAAAACTGTTAAAATCAAGATTTTGTCAGACCAAGAGTCAATGTAGAGGGATAAGGAAGGCCAAGGGAAGGCTGTGTCTAAGCAGGTGGTGTATGAAGATTAAAAGCTATTTACAGAGAGCAACAGGAGGTAATGAGGGGATGGGCTAATGCAGCATTATTTAAGAACAACACGGAGGGCTCGAAGGGAAAGATAGTTTACATTTCTTCTTTGAATTAATTAAAAAAGGTTATTGTGGGGATTAACACAGTTTTCAGCCCTTGTCACCCTATGTTCTGCACCCTTCTGGTGGATTAGAGTAAATTTCAGATTCTACTCTGCTCTACCTGATGCCAAGGAAAATATTCAAGTAGTGGGTATGCACATGTTGTGAGGTTTTCTTTTGTTATTTATTCAGACAATATTTAGTGGCAATCTGCTTCACTGAGCTGTTACTGGGGGCCACAGAATGACATAAGTCCCATGATACTTCATCCTGTTTGAGTTTAGACAGCTTGTTATGATGAACAACCTAATCCTGTGCTCAAACAACTTCCACATTAAACGGATTCCTTGCAGGAAGCTCTGGATCTTGTTCCCAATAATCAGGACAGTGAGTTGAGGTCAATTGGAAATCTCCAAATACCCTCCCGTTGAGTTCAGCAAAACACAATAGATTTGGTGTTGAAGCTGGGATCATCTGATCTGCATAGTTTAGTGATGTCAGTGAGTCCCTGAATTAATTTAGCTAATCCTTAATCAGGATTCTCACATTCCCGAATGCTCAACTGAAGCACAACAAAGTTAAATAAATACATAAGAGCTTACAATGAATTAAAATTTCTCAGCCATCACATCAAATGATGTATCTACAAGTGTTGTGGTGGAGACATGTTCTTAAAAATAATAATAATATTTGCTGAGTGTGCAGGAGGGGGAGAAGCTTCTTTAACATGTAAACTCTTATCCCTAGAGTATTTTTCCCCTTTTTAGGAACCTCCGATAACTTACGAATCTAAAAGGCAGGAACCATTCACCGAAGGGGAAGCAACTGTAGAGTGTGTACTTGAGAAAGAAGCTGCGCCATTAGATATAACTAGGGAGCAGGTGGATCTCTACCCTCACACAATAGAGTTAATGTTCTTTGATATAAAGCAGGAGCAGTAAATAAAAGTATTGCAGAAACAGTGGCTTTACAATTCTCACTGGCATGCCATAATAAATGCCTGGGTAGAGCAAGTATTGTATTCAAAGTGTTATAATTCTTTAAAATAATGACTTTTACTATTAGAAAAACATAGTGAAGGCAAATGCAATGAGAGGTGGAATGATCACATCCCCCACTGCTTCTCATATCCTGTGAAGAATTTTAATAAACCATCAATTTTGAAAGAAGCTTAGCTTCCCACACTTTTACGTTGCCTTGCGAGTTATTGTCACTTTCCTTTCCTTCCTTTAGCTTCCCAGATCTTCCTTGTATTCTCTCAAAGGCTTTGGGATTTTCTAGTTACTGATTTTGAGTCAGTGAATATGGCATGTCAGTAGATGTCAATCTGTGTCTCAGTTTCAGTCTCAGGAACTGTGGGTTTATTACTGAAATTAGCATGTATCACTTGCTACATTCCCCCTGTGCTTCTGATTCTGAAAATGCGTACTATGGGAGTGATTCCTTCAACCTCGGATGTCGAGCATTCTGGAACAATGTCTGTTTTCTACTGGGCAAGTTAAAAGGCATCATGAGCAGGTTGCATTTGATTCACTCTGCATCTCTTTAACACAGCTGGAGATAAATGACATCTTAATAAACTTCTTCATGTGTCAGGGTTGGAAGAAGAGGCAGCTTTGTCTGCTTCCCAGTGTGGGACTCAATCTCTGTCATTTTGAGAAGGAATCAGGGAATTCCAGGCTAGTGCCTATGGAGAAAGGCAGGCTGGCTTTGAATCTTGTGTTTGTTGTTGCCATGTTCCCAGAGGGCAAGGATTAACACTTGGTGACCCAAGAGTGGCCTGTGTTTGCTGCCAGCTGGGACAGCAAACAAGGAGAAGGCCACAGCATTTGGAAGTCAAAAACAGGAGCCTAACAGTAACTTCTAATTCAAAGACACAGACAGGAGGCAGGGGAAAGACAGCAGCTTCTGACTGGAAGCTGGGACAGTAACTAGCTGGAAAGCAGCTTTTCAATTTGTTTTGCATAAGACATACCCTTGTGGGAGAATGCGTAAGAGATAAAGAGACCACTGAGAATACAAAAGAAAGTGTGTGGTTACAGAATATGACTTACTCATGCAAAATGTCACTTTTTGTAAAGTGTCAGTAATGAATCAATTTCTTTTCCTCAAAAAGTTTTATTTCACTTTTCATTCCTCTGCTTCCAAAAAACTGGCTCTCTCATGAGACTAACTGCGCACTTCCAGTGAATTTTTACAATTAATTGAAATTAACAAAAGGGAAATTATGGACCAAGCTTTACAACATGAACTCCAAACATATCTGAAGGAAAGTTATAACAAAGTTTTTACCTTTCTGGTTGCACAGATTGCAATTCTCCAGCAAACACACAAAAAGTATTTCCTTACGCATGGACAAATGAATATTAGAAAACTTTCAGAGGATTGATTACATCTCACCCTCAATTTAGTAGTTACTGGACAGTAATTCCCAAATAGAAATCCTGGCCAAGCTTATTCCTGTTCAGTCCAAGAATTCTGAGGCTAGTTTTGACTGAGTTCAAATTGGATAATTTGGCACAAACAAGTATGGCTTAACACCACAAGATGCAGCATATATACGGACTCAACATTGAGAGGACCCTCCTCAAACATGGTCCAAAATTAAGGTTAATACTCAGCCCAACAGTAAAATCCTGGATTTAATCAATTCTATAAGAGCCCGACCTTGCCATTGGAGTTATATATAAAACTATATTATAGTAAGTTATACAATTAAATAACTACATACATAAATGTATATACATCATATTTGGACTTGAATAGTTTGTATTCATTTTTTTGGCAAATATTTTCCAGATGAGTTAGACTTTAGCCTGACCAACATTATATCAGAAACTTCTGGTGCTTTGCATAGAATGTGAATCTCAGAAAATTTTGTCTTTCATGTAAAATAAAAAGTTATATCAACAGACCACAGGATGCTCTCTCATTAGAGAGAGATGACTGGTGTGGTTTAACCTGAGGGTCACCGTGCCTCAGACACAGGGAGAAGGAGAGTCCTTCATGATAACCCAGCCGGTGTGGGAATTGAACTCACGCTGTTGGCATCACTCTGTATCATGAACCAACCGTTGAGCTAACCAACCACCTATATGTACAATCTTATCCTTAAGCACAGCAATCTGTTGGCTGCATATTTTCTATAGAAAATTGAAAAGCACAAGAATCTAGGGTGTAATCTTGGGATTATTCTGTGTGCCACATGTTAGTGAGGCCAGAGATAAGAAGATAATACACTTGAAAGCGCTGGTGTAGAAGGGAGGGGTTCAGATATCTGGATCATTGGGATCTCTTTCAGGTCAGGTGGTACCTATACAAGGAGGATGGCTTGGTACGTAAACTGGAGGGGCACCAATGTCCTGGCAGGGAGGTTTGCTAGTGCCACTCGGGAGGGTTCAAACTAATGTGGCAGGGGTCAGCATGAGGAGTGATTGAGGAGTAGATAGAGATTAAACCAAGTAACTCTAATGGTAAGTACAGGTGGGACCAAGTTAATGAACATTGCGGGACTGACAGGCTGAGGTGTATGCATTTTAATGCATGGGGTATAAAAGGTAAAGCAGATGACCGTAACAGCTGGATTAGTATATGGGATGACGATGTTGTAGCCATAACAGAAAGCTGGTTGAAGGAAGAGCAGGATTGGCAGCTCAGCATTCCAGGGTTTTGATGTTTCAGGTGAGATACAGAGGGGTGGGGTAAAAGGGGTGGGGGAGCTGTATTACTGAATAAGGAGAATCTCTCAGTGCAGCTGTGACAGACACCTTGGAGGGCTCATGCACTGAGGCATTATGGGTATAACTCAGGAATAAGAAAGGTACAATCACTATGCTGGGGTTATACTATAGGCCTCCCAATAGCCACTGAGAAATTGAGGAACAGCTATTTAGATCGATCATGTAAAAAATCAGGCTTGTTGTAGTGGGTGATTTTAACTTTCCCAATATTGATAAAGACTCCCTGAGTGCCAGGGACTAAAATGGGGCAGAATTAGTTAAGTATATCAAAGAGAGTTTCTTGAAACAATATATAGTTAGTCCAACTAGGGAAGGGGCAGTACTGGACCTTATATTAGGGAATGAGCCTGTCCAGATGATTGAAGTTGCAGTGGGGGAGCATTTTGGGAACAGTGATCATTATTTTGTAAATCTTACAATAGTCAAGGAGAAGGCCACATGAAACAACTGGTCATCAGTGAAAATGCTAAATTGGGGAAGGCCAATTACAATAGTATTAGGCAGGAGCTGGAGAAATTCAACTGGGGGGTGATAGTGTGAGAGTAAATCTACATCTGCATGTGGGAGTTTTTAAAGACAGGTTGACTAGAGTTCAGGACCAGCATGTTCCTGTGAGGGTGAATCCTGGATGACAGGAATATTGTGTGCAGTCTATTGCCATGCTATAGGAAAGGTGTGGAGGTTTTGGAGAAGGTTCAAAAGAAGTTTACGAGTTTGTTCCCTGAGTTGGAGTGAATTAGTTATTAAGGGGAGATTCGACAAACTTTGATTGTTTTCGCTAGATCATGTAGAAGCTGAAGGATGATCTCATAGAAGTATATAAAATGGTGAGAGGCATGGATAGAGTGAGTGGCCAAAGTCTTTTTCTCAGGGTGGCAATGTCAAATACTAGGGAGCGTAGGTTTTAGGTGAGGGGGAGGATAACTTAAAGGAGATGAGTGAGGCAAGGTTTTGTTTACATAAGAGTAACAGGTACCTGGAAAGCACTGCCAGAGGAGGTGGCAGAAGCAGCTACAATAGCAACGTTTAAGCATTTAGACAAACACATGAACAGTAGGATACGCAGTGAGTGCAGGAGATGGAATCGTTTACAATGGCATCATGGTCAGCATGGACATGGTGGGGCGAAGGGCGTGTTCCCATGCTGTACTGAATTACAAGGCAGCATCAAACGTTTATAGAGTGTGCAAGGATACCTTAGTAAAGGGACTGTTACTCTTCCACCTGAAGGCCATTTAACAAAAGGAACATTAGCCAGTCCTGTTTGAAACAAGGCATTTCATGGCACACACCATTAGTTGTATTTCTTTGTCCACCTTTTGTGTTGTAATTTAGTGAAAGTATGAGCTTCTAATGGCATGCTCAGAAGAAGAGTGTAACCAGGTCAGAGGGGTCTTCAATAATGTTGGCTGTCATTCCACAAGGCAACAAGAATTTAACAGGATACATTTATGCCACAAGGTTCCCAATTAATAGAAATTTATCCTGTTAAATTCTTGTTGCCATGTGGAATGGCAGCCAATGTCATCACAGATCCCTCCAACCCCAGTTATACTCTCTTCCAACCTCTTCTATCAGGCAGAAGATGCAGGTACCAACAGGTTCAATATCAGCTTCTTCTTTGCTGTTATCAGAATGCTGACTGGACCGCTCTCATTTCAAACCTAATGCTGATCTCGATTTGTGCACTTCCTGTGCAGCCATAATCCTGTTTGCTGCGATCTATCTAAACATCCTATGGTCTGTACGTCCTTGTTTGCCTTGATCTACCTGGACTGCTCACAAAACAAAACCTTTCACTGTAATGAGGTACATGTGACAACAATAAATCAAATCAAATCAAACCAAGCCCCACCTTTTCATAGCTAATTTAATGAGCAATTACTGTGCCAATCTAGTACAGTTTTCTAAAATAATGACTACGCTGAGGAAATCAAAAGGTATAGCGGCATAAATTGACCAACAAGTTCTGATGATTTGCAGTGGATCTCTTGATCCACTGAGCCTGCTGGGCAATTTGCACATTAATAACAGAGTGCCTCATTAACACCCCATTATCCTTCCAGCAAATTTCAGCCCCATTTATTTCTCAATGGGCACAAGAAGTGCTGAACAATGGAACCAAACCATCCAACTTTTGTGGCTTTACCACAGTTACACCTTGGAACCCTGTTTCACTGATCACCAGATTAAATATTGGATTAAATATTAAAAGTGCAATATTGTTTGTATTACTCTCAATGGTACACATTTAAAATGTACTATTGTGCTGTATAACTGATGTAAATCAAA
Source organism: Chiloscyllium punctatum (assembly GCF_047496795.1). Lineage (NCBI taxonomy): Eukaryota > Metazoa > Chordata > Chondrichthyes > Orectolobiformes > Hemiscylliidae > Chiloscyllium > Chiloscyllium punctatum. The sequence continues at coordinate 91,547,251 of NC_092758.1, forward strand.
TCAAACAAACAAAACATTCCTGTGAGTAATTAGTTACTTAAATATGAGGTGTCTCTAATTAGTTTAGCTGTCAGGAATCCAGAGTTTTGGTAAGATTTGAGGGCTCTGGGTATAGCTGCTTTTGCTATTATTTGTCTCCAGTTGTTGGTCCTCCACTGCAGATTGAGCACTTTGCTATTTTGCTCAGAATGTGACCGAGAAGTGACTTTTAGTCTCTTTGAAGCCACACCCTCAAGTTTTCAACCCAAACGCTTTGACTTGAAGCTCTGTCAGAGGTTGACATGTTTGTCAATGGAGTTGTCAGGTTTCCCAGTGAGTGACCTCTTCCAAGACACCCGCAGAGTCTCAGCCTCTGACTGCACCCTGTCCTATAAAGTAACGTACTTTTGTCCTTGTCACTGTGGGGTTGTTGGCTAAGGTTGAAAGGTCATGCCTCAGCAAGCAGCAAATCATTCCTTCTTGTCTTCCCATGTCAGGTATTGGGTCATGACCCTTTGGGGGATGGTGGGGAGTCTGGTGATGAGAAAGACATTGATTTTCAACAAAAAAACACTGCTGCAGCACATTCATTTAAAGAGCTTGAGTTTTTCCCATTGCATAGGATACTTGATTTAAAACTTCAGAGTTGTAACTCCTGCTACAGGAGAATATTCTGTCCCTGCAGAAATGCTAAACATCAGGGTGACAACATCTCACATTATGTGTGACCGTCTGATTCTCACTGTATGAGTTAGTTGGTGTAGGCACTGACATCTTTGTGTCATCATTCACTCTTCGGCTGAGTCAGCTAAATCTGCTTCATTTAAATGAAAATCTGTCTCACGTTTGTGCTGGCATAGTTAAAGAAAGAGGCATCACGGCCATTTCTTCTCAAGGGATAAACATGCAAAAAAATGTTAATGTAAAGTAAGATGTCATAGAATCTATCAACATAGAAACAGGCCACTCTGACCCGGTTCCTGTTCCCTAGGGGTCACTAGTCTAATCCCAATCTCCTACTGCTGCTGAGCAGTTTTCTCATTTCAAACAATCATCTATTTTTAAAAATAATTTATGAATTCAGCTTTAACAATCATTTGTGACAAGGAATTGCAGAACCTAATACCCAACATCCCCCTTGTGAATAAAATATTTTCTAATGTCACTCTTTTATTATTTTTGCAGCTTTTTGGAACTTGTTACGATTCTGCAAATATCTCTTTGGCCCCCACTAACAATTTACCCAGTTATAATTCTTCATAATCATGGGGCCCATTAGAAATGTAGAAATATATACGGTACATCGTTGAAAAATATGGGACATGAGACAAGTAGGACAATTCTTTAAAAGTCTGGGGACTAGTACTTGGGACCAAAAGGCATCATTCTATGCTCTGTCATTCTATGATTCTAGGTCACCACTTCTTAGTTGCGCTGAAAGGCCAAACTTGTCAAGTCCAGCTTTATAACAGTAATATCCTATCCTGTATAAGGATTGCTCAGACCAGCATGAAGGAAGCTTGCTGATATTGCTATAGCCAGGATAGAGTTTCTCCCAGATTGTATGGGTTCTTGTAATGTCATTGACCTCAGACTCTGTTATTTCAGCACAAAAGATTGAGAGATTTCAGGCACAGGGTTTCCACAATCTTGTATGTTGGTTTTCACCCTGTTCAGAAGGAAGGTCACACCCTAGACTGATCACTGTACAAGTTTTGGCTAATTTTGTCCATTCCTAGGCCATTATGAAAATTCTTAAAATTAAGTTTTTGATTCAGGAACTCAACTAAAGAAGTTTGAGATTTTCAAAGCTAAAACACCTACATCATTTACAAAGAAATTGACTGCAATACATGAATTAAATGATTCTTTGCCTGTTTTATAAAGTCCTTTTCAACTATTAAAAATCAGGACCCTCACAGATGATGGATAGATACTTATTAAAATACTTATTTTTTGTGACTGAATTGTTTTCAGAAACACTGTACCTGGTGCTAATTTATATCAAGAACCGTGCCCAATTGAACTGGCTCATATCTGCATGTGATTTTATGTTGTGTAAATGAGTGCGAACAGAAAATTGAGCGACAACTGCACTTTGGAAAACTAATTCAACTTGGAATACACTTTGCAACTTTATTGCCAATTACAGACAAAGAGAAAACTTGTTCAGTGTCTGTGCCCATAAAATTCTTTAATGTCACTCTGACGTAATACAAATAAGTGACCATGACTGCAATCCTGTAACTAAACTAAAAATCAGGCTATTGTCATCCTATAGCCTCCTAACCAATCCTAGCTGAGAAATGATCAGAGTAAAGCCTTCAACAGAGTTTAGTGCACCTTGAAGTGTTTGTACTTTGAAGGTCAGTGTTATCTCATGAATGTTAGGCAGGATTGATAAAGGCTGTAATTGGCAAGAGCTGCGGTTACATCCCAGTCTGTAGTGCTTACATTCAAATGCCCTCCTTTGTATTTCATTTTTCACTCAGTCACAAAATTGGCTTATTTTCACTGACTTTTAATTGAAGGTAACAAACACTCTAGGAGTATGCATTGCAGCAACTAAATTGAGGGAGAAATTTAGTTTAGTTCTGAAGATCTGAAATTGGAAAAATAACTGACAAAAATAGGAATTGCTGGAGAAGCTCAGCAGGTCTGGCAGCATCTTTGGGGAGAAATCATAGTTAATGTTTTAGGTCGAGTGACACTTCCTCACCTGAAATGTTAACTCCCATTTCTCTCCACAGATGCTGCCAGAACTGCTGAGCTTTTCCAGCAGTTTCTACTTTTGTCTCTGATTTACGGCACTGCAGTTCTTTCTGATTTTATTTGGATAAATAACTGATTGCAAGAAAGTTTAAACTTTAAATGGTGTAGCATGAGAGAGAGTTGACCATGGGGCGTTAACATATACAGGTCTGGGTTTAGAGGGAATAATGTGGGTCTCCCTCTGCATCACCTATTTTAGACAAGGCTGACTGTATTAAATGTCATTCTTGGCATTTGACTGGCCAAAGGTGGGCCTTCCTTTGCATCAAGGATGGCAACTCTCTTGAATGGCAGGACCACCAGGTACTCGTCATACTCCTGTCAGGGAAACAGACCACTGTTGGTGAGTTATAGCCCTTAAGTGGGCATTTATTGTCCACTTAAGGACCTCAATTGCCAGCAGTGCAAGAAGGTTCTGCTCAAAACTCCCCACCAGGGGGCTAATCGGTGTGGGAGCATGAAGCAGGCTTGGCTCCCCCCTCCTCCTACCTGATTATGCCCGTCTAACCACCAAGCACACCTCAGCAAGGGGATTAAATTCTACCCATAGCTTATCAAGATGCAGGAGCAGATCCTGAACTTTTATAGGTTACAGGAATAGCAATGATTAGGGAGAGTATTGTTTACATGTTGAAAGAACCAATCCTTACTTTAGAAGGACATTTCTCATAAAATAATTGAGATGGAGATATTAATCCAGCTGATGTGAACCATGGAAACTGAAAACACGAGACAATATCTTGTACTACCTGTCCACAATTAAATTATTGGGTAGGGAAAAGGAAGCAAAGGTTGCAAGAGATGAACTTAAAACAGTTTGGAACTTTTTATTTTAAAAATATACTTTATTCATAAAACTATCTGTAGATACATTCATAGTCCCTAAAACAGTTTCTTTCTGTACAGTAGCCTATGGTGAAAGGTTTAACTCTATTCAATAAACAAAGACATTTCTTACTTGTACAAGATTACATTTGCATATACAGTGTTTGAGGTATCAGAAGGGTCCAATAACTGAACAAACCCCCATTTAGCTTCAGCAGTGGCATAGTGGCTCAATGGTTAGCACTGATGCCTCATAGCACCAAGGTCCCAGGTTTGATTCCAGACTCAGGGGACTGTCTGTGTGGAGTTTGTACATTCTCCCCGTGTCTGCGTGGGTTTCCTCCCACAGTCCAAAGATGTGCAGGTCAGGTGAATTGGCCATGCTAAATTGCCCATAGTGCTAAGTGCATTAGTCCAGAGGGAACTGGTCTGGGTGTATTACTCTTCGGAGGGTCAGTGTGGACTGGTTGGGTCGAAGGGCCTGTTTCCACACTGCAGGGAATCTAATCTAATCAAGAAAGACCTGAAATTAGCTCAGAGTCTTTTCTCACAATCCTCCATCTGTGCTGTTTTAGTTAATCCAATGCAGCTGTAAAATAGAGGGCTGCAGCCTCCAGCCTGGCTTATATGTGGCCAGCATTACATACTTGCTAACTGCTTTTTTGTTTGGTACTTAAGAGAAGAATGGCTTGAAAAAAAATCCCAAGAATTTTCTTCAGGAATTAATGTCATCTGTTTGGGTGGAATGGTCTGGTGCAGAGTGCTGTTTGTTGTTGGATTTGGCTTTTGCCTCATTATCCGTCAGCCTCATTACTGACCCTGGTGCATAGAATCACTGATTTTGTTACCATAATGAGTCCAGGATAACAGGGTTCATCTACAGAGGGCAGGTTTTTAGTCAAATCTACCAGTGATATTCTTCCTTTTGCCAGAGGAATAATGAACACATCTTGTGCCGAGGCTGATCCTGAGCCATGTCATGAAGCTTTGGTAAAATTCCCTTAAATTCCAGGGAATACAGGCTTGGTTTTTTTATTTCTCCGAATAGTTCAACCCATGAAGCACAGGTATCAATCTGGTAAATCTATCCTGCATCTCGTTCTTCTTAAGGTGTGGTTCCCAGAACTGCTCACAGTAGTTCAGGTGTGGTCAAGGATTTTGTCGGTATGATATGCATAATTCAACCATTGTAAATTGATATGTTATAGCACTTTGGAGTCAGTCCTGACCTTGTTAGAACTAGGAATATTTTTGTCGGGCAAAGTGGAAATTAGATAGTTGAAATTGCAGATATGTTCTATGGGTATTTGGGAGTAGGTGAGATCTCATTGTAAACTTTAACTCACTGCTAGATTCCTTATGTTTATCTACTGTGTGAGGATAGAAGAGATTTGACCTGGATAGCACTGGATGGTGGTTGGGATGTAATATTACATCTGGACACATTGATAGAGTGTCTTTCTAAGAGTTGTTATAATGCAATAGATTTAGAATTTTGTAATATTTCCCTGATTATGTTTCTTTTGCATAAGGCTATCCAAAAATGTAAACCTTCAATGAGTACAATGTTCTTAAGGGCATGAATGAAACCTAGGTGACAATTAAAGCTTTCAAAATTCAACTCAGTCAATTGTTTTTAATTTGGAAAAACCCTCAACATTAAGATGAGGAAAGAGAGACCTGGAAATTCTACTTGAGTGCAATCCCAACTCTGATAACAGTTCCCATAGAACTCTGCTGCTGACTGCATCAAAATTCATAACTTACCCACCTTGAGACGGAAGATGGCATCTCCTCTGTCACTTCCTACACGACAGTGTGGGAGGGACCACTTTAAAAGGCCCCTCAAAACTCTGATCTGTCCTATGATCTTCCAGGTTGCAGGTTCTGTTCTCACTTCAGAACCTGAGGTAATAATGTAAATGAAGCGTAGCAAAATGTCGATATATCCAAACAATTAGTTTTATAAATGGAAAATATTGACACAAATGTCTTAAATCTTACTTTTAGATGTCACTGTGTTTTCCTTTAGGCAGGAAGTACAAAATGTTTCATAAGATACAGACAAGTGCAAAAGGGAGAGAGAATATGAAGCAATTTGCCACAGGTCATGTCATCATAATAAAAGTTTCCTTTTTCTATGTTTATAGTGTTATTTGCCAGTGAAACTGCCGAAGCTCAGGATCATCTCCTCCTGAACCTTGGTGATGGACTCAAGTTAACATGTGACACCAATCGATCTGTGAATGTCAACTGGTACAAAGAAGACAAGCAACTTCTGTCAGATGACAGGGTGCACGTGGCCCGGAAGGTTCTGGAAATTGTTGAGATGACATACGATGATTCTGGCCTGTACCTTTGTGTGGTGCGTGGAACAGGCGAGGTTCTAAGGAATTTCACAGTGACCATAGCAGGTACAACTCTCAATTTCTTCAATAAAATCTTTGATGTCAAAACCCAAATAGTAATAAATATTTCTAATTGTAAATGTGTTGGTGCTTTTCGGAACATTGTCACTGACGAACAGCAATGATTGTCCACGGAGGAAATTTTGTGTCATGGGTTCAGTGTATCTTTGTGTGGCTGATGGACCTGATATTGCCAAGTACACATTTTGGAGGTGGAATTGGTCTTTGACCTTGAGATCTCTGGCATTTCTTTCTCTGGTTCCTTTTCCATGTTTCCTCTGGCTGACTGGTGTTCTCAAAGAATTGTGTCCCTTCATATGGGAGCTTCCTCCAAGTTGGTTTCTTCCTGAAAGAGGGTCTTCTACACGTTTACATCTATGTCACATTCCTTGAGGGAAGCCTTCAGCAAGTCTTTGAAACATTTGTATTCAGAATACAGCTTCATTTTCTGTTTCGCTATTCTTTCATGGGGCCATCACTGGCTAGACCAGCATTTATTGCCCATCCCTAATTACCCAGAGCAGTTAAGAGCTGAAAATGTATTGCTAGAAAAGCGCAGAAGGTCATGCAGCATCCAAGGAGCAGGAGAATCGACGTTTCAGCATGAGCCCTTCCTCATTCCTGATGCTGCCTGACCTGCTGCGCTTTTCCAGCAGCACACTCTCGACTCTGATCTCCAGCATCTGTAGTCCTCACTTTCTCCTCAGAGCAGTTAAGAGTCAACATGTTGATGCGACATTCATGATCATCATTAGACTCTTAATTCCAGATTTATTTTTATTGAATTTAAATTCCACTATCTGCCATGGTGAACTTCCAACCTGGGTGCCCAGAACATTATCTGGGTCTCTGGATTAACAGTCCAATACCCCCAGACCATTGCCTCCCCTTGATATGAATTTAAGCACTTTGCTTAATCACTATCTCTTGTTTTATCTAAGTTGCTTTACAATTTTGTTTTCATCTTTTTGGTTTTCTGCACCGTAGACTTATCTATAATTTGAGTTTGAAATTTTTTTTTAAATGATGCAGCACAATGCTAAGAATGGTTTGCTAATACAGCATATAAGGGGCCGAATTGAATTACTGTTAACTGCTAGGATTTAAATGCGACAGGATAACTTCTCTATATGAGGGGAACACTAATCAATATAACACTCCAGAATATAATTAAAATCCTCTTTATATATTTGAAATAAAAATCTTTCAATCTGAAATGGCCTTCAATAATTTATTTGCCAGGTATTCTAGTTGGACCCACTGCCTTAATGGAATTTAGGTGTGCAGGTATTACAGTGTGCACATTTTGTTTGTACATATTTATTTGAGGAAACTAAAAGTACAGTCTCAAATATTTACAAGAATACCAATTTAGAACTCAAGACTGAATGTCACCTTTATGGGGATTGCCTCTTCAATTTTAAACTAACCACAATTCATTATTCCGTATTTGACTCCCACAATTTTAGATTTTGTTGAATAAGGCAGTACCCACTGCATTGTAGTTTTGGGAATGGGAAATTTCATCTGGAATTGTTTAATTGTATTTGGATCAGATTTTGATAATGGATATAGAGAGTGTTTGATCACCGAACTCTGTACAATATTTTGTGTGTCCACAGTACAGCACTGATCTAATTATAAGAGTCAATAGAACGGAGTAGAAACTGCTAGAACTTGAAGAAAATTATTCCACAAGTATATCTGACAACATAGTACTAGTGATTCTTCATAACAGTAAGCAACAAATTCTGTAAAGTGCATATGTACATAAATGAGTTGAGGACAATGTAGAATTTGTGAATATCCAAACCAAACAACACCCAGACTCTCTCATTCTACACTTGTATGATGAATGGTAACTTGGAAAAGCTACTTCCTATGTACCTAATATCCATTTCCATCGTTGCAATCCAGTACTGAGAAAGGGTGGCAGGCTGCAGCCTCACCGACAGAACTGTTATGTAATACAATATAACAACAATGATGCATCAATCACAGCACCTTTCTTCCAGTTACTACACTGTATTCAGTGACATCTAGACTGGAGAGTGTATAGTGTAAGTTTGCAGGTTATGATCTCTAACGTCCCCTATATTAATTGTTTCAGACTCATTGTCCTCTGGTGATGATGATGAAGATAGCGGATCTGAAGATTCAACTCCAGATACCAATGACGGTCATGCTTATCCTCAGAAAGGTCAGCTATTTAGATCACACAGATTAAAAGTAAATCTGAAGAGACTGGAGTTGAGCATCAGTAAATGTTTATGTCTTCTTCCAAAAATGTACTGTCCAACAGGTTGGACTATAACCTGGTGTTGCCTGATTTTTAACTTTATCCATCCCTGTCCAACACTGGCTCCTCCACATCAAAAATGTACCCATGATTGAGGCTAGCTGGAGGGATGGGCTGTAATTGGCTTTATTGGATTCACCTGCTTTTTGTGCCAAAGACAAATCAGGACAATTTTCCACATTATCAAGTAGAAACTAAGAATAAGCAGCACTGGAAACACCTAGTTTTGATCTGCATGTTGATTAGTAGCTGTTTCATGGTAAGATGCAGAGTGAGGAATAGTAGGACAATGTGCTTTTCATCCACCTAACATCATACCGGTCGTATCTTGGCCACATTTGTAAATGTTCATTTAAATCAGCTCTTTGTGAGGCTGTGCTCTCAGGATTGTTGGAACATTTCAGGACCCTAACTTGCCTCTAAATTCAAGAAGCAACTGAGTGACTTGAGAACCAACCAGTCAGCTCCCCAATTAAATTGTTCTGTGTATTTCTGGGCGACAATTTGTCTTTGCTCTAATTGTTCAGGCTCTGAGGATCAGTCTGCTGCCAAATGCGTTGCCTAATTACCACAGGAGTTCCCAGTCAAGCTAATTGAGACAATTACTGTGGAGCTGATTAGGTAGGAATGTTAAGGAATGTGCCGATGCTTTGGGGGAGTTTCAAATAGTTTGTGTTTGATGTTTCTTTTGAGTTTCATTACATAGAGCTCATAGATTCACATTAAAAGATTAGACTCAGGTTGACCAGTATGTCAAATTTTTAGCAGTTGTGTAGTTCAGAAGTTTGCCCTAAGTAAACCCAATTTGCCTCCACCCTACGGATCCTTACTCAAGTTATGTTTATTGCCAACTGACAGCAGAATTCCCCTTTCAAAGAACTATGGAGTTAGTTTCATTCTGTGGCTGTTTCCCTATATCTCATTTTTGTTTCTCCTTATTAATCCAATTCCCTTTTGAAAGCAGCTATTGTAATGGATTTGAATGCATCACTCTTAAGACTCAACATCCTAATTATTCATCATGTAAAAACAATTTTCCTCATTTCATTTCTGACTCTTTTGCCAATCCCCCTAAATTTGAGCACTCTGGTTAGCAACCTTCAGCCTCAGGACATAGTAGGCCGAACATTTCAAAATTTGAAAATATTGAGGGAGTGGGACCATTTCTGAATCTTGACCATGTTGACTCTGTTGAAGGCAGAAATTCATTGGCAAACTGACCTAAAGCAGTATTTCAAAATGTGCTTCATGGTCCTATCTCCATAAGGCTTGGTTTCTCTTGATATAAACAGTCAAGATTTTAAATATCTTGACCAAAAGTCATTTAAACTTTTTCTGTTCCCTGGAAAGTAACAATAACTCCTCTGGTCTATTCATGTAATTGTAATCTGTCATCACTGGAAACAAATGAGTAAATCTCTTTTACATTTCTCCCAACCTTCATGTTTTACAATATGGTCCCTGGGAAAGAGCACGTTAGTGCCAATGAGAATGAACTGGTATTTTGTACACCTTCAGCAGACTTTCCAGTTTATAGACTCTCACAGCTCAACAATATTCTGCATTGGATTTCATCTACCATGTGTCATTACATTTCAAGGACATAGAGCCTATGTCCTCTCAAATTCTATTATTTTCTTCCTTATTGTTTACTATGCTTCCAAGTTTCATATATTCTGCAAATTTCAAAATTGTGCCTTCTAATCTCCAATCCAGATTATTAGCATTCCAAAAGCAGTAGGGGATATAATGATGAATCCTCAGGAACACCATTATATATTTCAGTTTGAAAAATAGTTTTGAAAAATAGCCTGTCACCATGACTCTTCTCTATTACCTAGTGAGTTTTATGTCCGTACAGCTACTGACCTTTTAATCCAAAGGGTTTCAATACTGGCACGCCTGATATGTGGTACTTTTACAAATGTCTTTTGAAAGTCCATTGAACATTAAGTGAGCAAATCCTGACTGGCAATTTACCACTCAATGTATACACTCAATGTATACACTCAATGTATATACCTGTTGTAATGTAAGCGTGATAGTGCACTGTAATTCAGTGATAGTATTCTTGTCTCTGAGTCTGAGGTGCAGTAATGAGGGAGCTCACTGCAATGTTGGAGGTGTCATGTTTTAGATTAAATGTTAAGTCAAAGCTGTCTGCATTATCAAGTGACGATAAAAGGTGCTATAGTACTTTTTGAAGAATAGCAAGGAAGATGTCTTGGCACCTGATGGGCAGTCCTCCCAGTATTTGGGTACCACTTACCCTTCAAACAAACCACCAGTGATAGATCTCTGATTGAAGGTCGTTTACTCATGACAGTTTGTGAGAGCTTGCTACATGCATATTGGTTACCATGGTTACCATGTCAACCACACAATAAATGACTTCATTCTAAATGTGATTTATTGGGTGTGAAGTATTTTGGGTTGTTTTGATGATGTGAAAAATGTGATGTATGTTCAAGTACTTGCATGGTTGCATTGTAATATTGCTGCTGTGTGCTTTCATTGAAGATATGTACCACAAATATGAAGCAATTTCATTTCTTATACTAATGTTCTGACCAAAATCAACCTGTCTTGAGCATCAGGTTCAATTGATTAAATAGACAATGAAACAATTGTTTTTCATGATAGATAAATTCACTGATTGTTGCTATCAACGTGGAGTCCAGGTGAGCTCAAAGTGAGCACAGGTACAAGTTATTGCTGAAAAAGTGCTAATTTCTAACTGAAGAGCTTTCCTTCTTGGCTTCCATTCCAACACTCAGGAGCACCCTACTGGACACATTTTGAGCGTATGGAGAAGCATTTACATGTGGTTCCAGCTGCAAATACTGTGAAATTTCGCTGTCCAGCTGCCGGAAATCCCATTCCGACCATACGCTGGCTGAAGAATGGTCGGGAGTTCAGGGGAGAGCAGAGAATCGGAGGCATTAAGGTATAACTCACTTTCACCCATCTACAACATATTTCTGTGGATAAGGGTTCATTTAGATCCAGAAGGTTCACATTCAAAACACTCAAATGAGATTTTGAATTTAACTAAAAAGGTTGATAAATACTTTTTTCTTGATCAGTGGGACCTTTCCTGGAATTTGACACATGCAGATCATGTATGCCTTCTTTATAATGACCTATTTACTCTTGTTTGGGATGTGGATGTCACTGGTGAGACTGGCATGCATGGCCCATCCTTAGATACTCTTGAGCTGATTGGTTCTCTAGACTATCTCAGAGACATGTTTTGGGTCTGGAGTCACACATAAGCCAGAGCAGGTAGAGATGGCAGATTTCCTTCCCTAAAGGCTATTAATGAAGCAGATGAGGTTTTATGTCATTTGACAATAATTATATGTTACCGTTAGACGAGCTTTTCAGTCTCGGTTTTATATTTTATTCAAATTTCATCATTGTCCCCAGAATATTAGCCTGGGTCTGGATTTTAGTGACATGACTGTCTCCGCACTTCCACTCCTCCCCTCATTAATGAGCATATCTACTCTTTCCCTTAAGTCATAACCATTTAGCCAAGCACACAAAACCACAAGAGATTTAATTTACGTTGGCAAACTTCACAAGTCCATCAGAGATCAGGTGCCTAATCCTCCACCAACTAATCCATTAAGGAAAGGAGTGTGAAGCAATACAATTCCTACCCTTCTTGTTTTCTTAAATGTATTGCTTTGATGTAACACAACCCTACGCATTCAATATTGTGTTTCAAACCACCTGAGTGTTCCTACATTACTGCAGAATTGACATTGGCATTACGAGGTTCATATAGAGCTAAGCTGCTGTATAAAATACATTACCATCTGAAAGACAAGCCTGGGGTACTGCGAACAACAGTGTGAATATCACATTAAAGAAAGTGGTTTATATGAATAATAAATGATCAGAAAGGAAAAGATGAATGAATGATGCATTCCTTACATTTAGAATTCTGCCAGCAGAGCAGAAGCCATAACTAACAACAAGAAAGAACGAGTTTGATAGCTGTAGATTTCTTTTCTAGGAAGTTAGGAATATGTCTGAGATGTGCTTGTGAACAACATTTTTAAATTCATATTTATCATTTCTGACAGAATTTGCTAATGTTATTTAAAAAGCATTCTCAGTTCATTGTATTCTATCATGAAATAAGCTTCTTGGCTGAGTTGGCAGTTCTCTCACTAGTGAGTCTTAAGGTTGCCAGTTCAAGTCCTTCGCTAGGCTTGGGTGAATAAGCATGACACTTATGAGTAATACTGAAGAAGCAGAGCATTATTAGGGGTGCCTTATTTCAAATGAACATTAAAATAAAGCCAGTCTTCCTGTTTAAACAAAATAATAAGTCCAATAACTCTATTTCAGTCAAGATCACCAAAAACAAGATAACTTGTTACTGTTTGAAGGGCGTCGTATTTGTCTACATTACCGGAGTTAATTCTATGGTTGTAAGTTACTTTGGTGTGCCCTAACGATAATTTAAACACTATATAAATGCAGTTTCTTTCTAAGAACAGACACAAAAAGTTATTTAAGTATATATTGTAAGCAGAATGAAATATCCAGCATTGATAGCCCAAATCTGAATCCAGAGTAGAATTAGTTAGGGTTGGGCTTGGGTGTGAGGTCTGAAAAATATCCCCCGAGCACTTCAGCATGAAACCCAAGAAATTCAACTGCCTGTTCGTCACTGTCAGCTTCGGCTGTACCTGAGATTAGTAATAGCCATGTTGGCTAAGGAATACCATTGAAGTTAAAGGGATGTTGTTTTCAACAAAATTTGTTTGCCAAATCTCATTTACTATGTATTACCTAAAACTTTGTGATCACATCACTTCACACATGATGTCATTATAACAAACATGGTTATATGTTATCCCAACAAGCATTGCTAAATCAAATACAAGGGAGGTTAGATGTTAAGCAAAGTATCCTTGGCAGAGACCCAACAAGTACTCACTAGGACAGCATTTACATGTGTACAAAATTCCTCCTGTTCATTGATTTTAATCTAACAGAATGATAGAAAAGCCATGTAGACAAGAATACAATCCTGAGAGATTTAGTTTGATTTCTTGTTAGTATTAATTGTGTTTTGTTTTAGTGATTTTTGCAAGTTTGTTTGCCTTTTGACTGGTTTGCAATTTTAAAATTCAATTTATCCTGTCAGCTGCGGCATCAGCGTTGGAGCCTGGTGATGGAAAGTGTTGTACCATCTGACCGTGGCAACTATACCTGTGTGGTGGAAAACAAATATGGCAGCATCAATCACAGCTATCAGCTGGAGGTTTTAGGTATGTGATTGACAGAAAATCAAACTGATATAGAAATGGGGGAATAATAAGAAGGATATTGATATTTTTAATGAATCTTGCTTCTTGTTCTTATAGATTCTGATAATTATTTTGCTGAATTAACTCAGATTATTTGTACTGTATTCCTTTAAAAACTAAATGTGTGATGTTTCTATTAAAATAAAGAACAGAAGAATGTCAAAGGGGTAAACTACAACATTTTTCCACTATTATTGGCAACAATGATTTCTATGCTTTGATCTTCTATGCTAATCCGTATGTGTAATAGTTTGGATTTTCTGCTTCAACACTGTTGAGATGATTTGCTCTCCAAGTTCATGATTGTTTTGAAAATTAATATTGGGGACTGAAAATTCTAGCCAGTATTCATAACTAAGCCATATTAGGCCTGTTTGTTTGGCTTGTGATACTCAAGTTTAACATTGTGCCACCAAAATGGAATGAATGCAATTTCAGGGAAAATCATCTAATTAGAGTCAGGTAATTATAGGCAAAAGCGCACCAATTACTATGATTCTGATAAAGGCAGAATTTTGCATGTGGAATATCGATTCATGTTATCTAAATTCCAAATGCTGATAACAATCAAACAGGAGTAAACGTCTACAAATGATTGGAAAATTTCCGTGAAAGCCAGGTGTTTTTGTTGGACTTGGTTGTGGTTGACGTTGGATCTGAGCCGATATGATGATTCTGGTTGACCTAAAATGTTATTAGTGTTGCAATTAGCATCAGTGTAGGGCTTGACCACAATCTTTGTGCACAACAAAACTTCAAAGGAACATCAAAGGTCACCAGGCTGTTATCCGTAATAATGAAACCCACTATGAGTTGCTCTGATCCTCCATCTTACATTGCCTGTTTATCCGTCCTCCATATCTTATTTCCATTGGGAATTGATGTTGACAATTTCTGCCTGGAAATTATTTGAAGAATGGAAGGAGTCAGCTAGGTTCTGTTATGATTAGCAATGCAAGTAAACAGTGAGTGAGAGTGTTGCCATAGTGCCATTTTCTTCCCACTAAGAGTAGTCTGCCGATGACTGAGGACAATTGGCTAAATAAATGCAGCGACAAAAATAAATCGACACTTAAGTACCAGAACTTCCTGAACTCTGTGTATAATTATCATGCACACATAGATTCTCAAGATTGCAAGCTTATTTATCCTTAAATGCAGTATCCAAAATATCTACATATAAAGTAACATGTTCTTCCACAGAGAGATCTCCTCATCGACCTATCCTACAGGTGGGTCTGCCAGCTAACAAATCCGTGGTGGTGGGAAGCAATGTAGAGTTCCACTGCAGAGTCTTCAGTGATGCCCAGCCTCACATCCAATGGCTAAAACACGTGGAGGTGAATGGCAGTAAATATGGACCAGATGAAGTCCCTTACGTCCAAGTTTTAAAGGTAAGTATGTGGGCTAGTAAATAAAATATTTTTAGGGACTATAGGCATTCTAAAGCTGGTTCTAACCAATCAATTAGAGTGCACTTACTGGACAAGCTGGCTCTCAAATAACCTTTACAGTAGCATGCTATTATTATTATTTTGGTGCAAACAATGCTATTATGTACTTGAATAGCCACATTATTTCCTATTTCATCTCCCTGTAATCCAATATTATGCACCTGCAAAACACCATTTATACAGATGCTGTGTATGCAAAATGTTAAACCGAAAGTTGATGTATTTCTACTCTCTTCACAGACTGCTGATATTAACAGCACTGAAATTGAAGTCCTCTACCTGCATAATGTCACATTTGAGGATGCAGGAAAGTACACCTGCTTGGCAGGCAATTCCATTGGGATCTCCTACCACTCAGCATGGCTGACAGTTTTACCAGGTATGTTCTGTTGAATATAGGTTGGAACCAATATGGACTGGTGGAAACAGAATGTAAAAACCTCTGTAAAGATTGTGGGATCGGTTTTACCTGAGGTTATACAGGCTTTGTATTGTAGACAATGCGTAAATCTTGGCAGAAATTTCATCCTGAGATGCTGTGTCATTTTAATTCCTAAAACTCACTTAAACATTAAAAACAGTCTTCTGCTAAAATTAGGGGGGGGGGGGGTATTGGGTGCAGGGACATGAGTGCCAACACAGTGGGAGGGGGGCAGAAGTTAAGACTTGAGCCTGATTTCACCCCGCAGATAAATGAATTGTCATTAGCACAATGATCATGCAATGACAGGTTCACAGATGCTGCTAGTCAAGTACAGCCAGTCAGGCAGCATCCGAGTTGTAGGAGAGTTGACGTTTCGGGCATAAAACTTTTATTAGGAATCTGAATGTGATTCACGGACGGACAAGTAATCTTCAGTAAAGAGGAGTGTATATACTGACCACGCCTGTTTTGGCTCCTCGACTAATTGCCATCACATCCTGCTGCCAGGTTTGGTCCTGACAATCGCGCTCTAATGTTTGTTAATAGACAATAGACAATAGGTGCAGGAGTAGGCCATTCTGCCCTTCGAGCCTGCACCACAATTCAATATGATCATGGCTGATCATCCTTAATCAGTATCCTGTTCCTGCCTTATCTCCATAACCCTTGATTCCACTATCCTTGAGAGCTCTATCCAATTCTTTCTTAAACGAATCCAGAGACTGGGCCTCCCCTGCCCTCTGGGGCAGAGCATTCCACACAGCCACCACTCTCTGGGTGAAGAAGTTTCTCCCCATTAAAAAGGCACTGCAATGCTGGTAACATTAAATGTGAAGTAGTCCCAAGCTTGTCTGGGGTGAGGAATCCTCCTATGTCTATCCTGAGTGGAAGAAACAGGCACACACAAAGCACTCAACTACCATCACCTTTCATCTGCACCATTCCAGCCAGATACAAATGGACCCTTGTTTGAAGAAAGTGTAGTGTTATGTACAACGAGGAATGTTGGCCACTGATCTTCCTGCTACCTTTGCTGTGTGGATAATGATACACTCTGGTTTAGGTACCTATAAGAAATAGTTTTTGCATGCTGGTTGACATATCCTCAATGGTTTCTGTAGTAATAGGTGCCACTTGTAAAGAATTTCATGAGAATTATTTTATGTCTTATTTCATAGAAGAGGAACCCCTGAAAACAGCTGACTTCTCTGGAGCTAAATACACGGATATCTTGATTTATGCTGCCACCTCTCTAGCCATCATCTTGTCAGTGGTCATTGTTATATTATGCAGGATGCAGGCAAGATCCACCAAGAGGGCTTTTGATCCACTCCCTGTGCAGAAACTCTCCAAGTTCCCTTTCAAAAGACAGGTAATTAAACTCCAAACAATCGTCTCCATTTGCCTCCATTTCTTTTCCTCTTTGTCTCTGGAGGTAATCATTCATTTCAGTTGCATGGGCATCAACAGCTATCCTGTACCTTCTCTCCTTTTTTGAGCCTGGCAGGCTGTTCAGCATTGGATCAGAGCTTGTTCCTGCTCTCACTCAACATTTGCAATTTCAATAGGGGGCCACAAAGATTGGCAATCCTGACTATGTCTTCTCAAATCTAGAGATACTGAGACCAATTGTAACCAACACCTATAAGCACTCTGACTATGGCCTGCTAACTCAGCACAATCTACATTTCTTATGCAGAAGCACATAGTAGTAACAGAAGCATGCTATCAGAGTACATTACATGGTCTGAAACTACAGCTGGTGATGCAGACTCTTGACCTGTTAATACCTGCACTAAACAACCAAAGTTCAACAATAACATTGCTCAGTCAATCTACATGACCACAAGTTGAGTCTTGCTGGAGGTAAATTAGGGGGTTGGTGGGGGGGGGGGGGGGGGGAGCAGCTGAGATATTATTTTATCTGTGCAAACATTCAGTCTAATCACTCACTTTATTTCATTTTCAGTTTTCTCGAGAATCAAACTCCTCAATGAAGTCAAACGCTTCCCTGGTGAGAGTTGCAAGACTGTCTTCCAGTGGCACACTCATGTTGGCAGGTGTTGTGGAGTTTGAACTACCAATGGATCCAAAATGGGAATTCCAGAGAGATAAGTAAGTATGATGGAGAGAAGGAGGTAGGCAGACAAATACTAAACTTCAAATCTTGTAATTAGGGCAGACTGCAGACAGCGTATAGAATCATAAAGATGTAGAGTACGGAAACAGACCCTTCAGTCCAACTTGTCCATGCCAACCAGACATCCTAACCCAATCTAGTCCCACCTACCAGCACCTGGTCCATATCCCTCCATACCCTTCCTATTCATATACCCATCCAGATGCCTTTTAAATGCTGTAATTGTACCAGACTCCTCCACTTCATCTGGCAGCTCATTCCACACACGCTGCAGCCTCTGCGTGAAAAAGTTGCCCCTTAGGCCTCTTTTCTACATAGAAAAGCCTATATAAAACATGAACCAAATAATCTTCCATATGATTTTGTGCTGATAACACAGTTCCAAGGAATCTGAAATCATGTTAGAGAGCCAATGCTAGAAGCCTGGCTTTTTCTCTCACAATGACTGCTCCTGTCTGTCTTTCTGAAAGAAGTCTCATCGTCATATGGAAAATAATGTTTAAAGAATGCAAATGGCCTGCTTTAAAATTGAGTAACAGGTTCACAACCATACTTTTCAGTAATCTCTGAAATCACGGTTCCTTTTTCAGACTAGTATTGGGGAAACCCCTCGGAGAGGGTTGCTTTGGACAGGTGGTTAAAGCAGAAGCCTATGGCATTGATAAGGACAATCCAGATAAAGCAGTTACAGTGGCAGTGAAGTCACTGAAAGGTGAGCAAAAATACACTTTCCCAAAATGTGAAACTTTGTATTTCAAATTGTATCTTTGTGTTGAGTCCAGTAGGAAACTAATAGCCCAGTCTAATTCCTAACTTAAATCCCAGAAGGAGAATTAATCACTTAAACCTGCCATGAGTAAAATATTCCAAGCACCTCTCAGAGACTGCTCTCCGACTGATCTCAGGTGGAAAACTGGGGACACAGTAGTCATGTCTGCTGGATTACTTGTGTGAAACGGATTCAAAATACATTAAGACAGCTAGTCGAATTTGAATTTAGTTAATAAATCTGGAATATAAAGCTAGTCCCAGTGAATGGTGATCACAATAACTATTACCGATTGTTGTGAAAAAAATCATCTTGTTCTGTAATCTCCTTTTGGCACGGAAATCTGCCTTCCCGACCTGGTCTGGCTTTTGTGACTCTAAACTCCACAGCAAGTTGGTTGATTCTTAACTTGCCTCTGAAGTGGTCTAACAGGCCAGTCAGTGCAAGGGCAAATACAGGTGTGCTATAAATGCTGGCCATGTCGTGTGAAAAACAAATCATCGTTACTTCCACTTATTGAAATTAACCTGAAGGGAACTTAAGTGATAACATGTTAAATTTTCATCTAGATGATGCTACAGAAAAAGACCTGGCAGATCTTATCTCAGAAATGGAGATGATGAAGATGATGGATAAGCATAAAAATATAATTAACTTGTTGGGTGCCTGCACACAAGATGGTGAGTGTGTATGGTGGGTGTAGATACCCAAGAATAGCAGAGAAATTGTCAGTATTTTTAACAAATGTTTTGTGCACTGTTACATGATCCATTATTATACAACATAATGGTGCTCAAGAAACTGCGGTGTATACTTAGTATTCAGGAATGAACAATGCTATACTGTACAAATACAATAGTGTGAGATTTACTGCAATATAACTCATTGCAATCTTATACCCACAATGAAATTTACATGGCATGATGCTCTGATATACTGGAGTGAACACTCATACACATCAGAATACTCACGAGTGCTATATAATATAGTAAAAATACTGGATTCTATTGACTATGGTGGGAGATTTTCCCAGCATTGTTGCAAGCGTTATTGTTGGTCAGTTTAACACAGCACTGAAAACTTTCACCGATATTAAAAGCACTGGCTCAGGACAGCTCTCAGCTGCTCTTTGCTTGTGGAGATTGTGCAAACCCGAAGATAGAGAAATTTTGGAAAAACAGCAAGAGTTTCTACTCAGCAATGCAGACTGAAACGAGCATATGTCTGATTAGATTTCAGTAGATTAGATTCCCTACAGTGTAGAAACAGGCCCTTTGGCCCAACCAGTCCACACCGACCCTCTGAAGAGCAACCTCCCGGACCCATTTCCCTCTGACTAATGCACCTAACACTATGGACAATTTAGAATGGCCAATTCACCTGACCTACACATCTTTGGACTGTGGGAGAAAACCCATGCAGACACGGGGAGAATGTGCAAACTCCACACAGACAGTTATCCGAAGCTGGAATCGAACCTGGGACCCTGGTGCTATGAGGCAGTGCTAACCACTGAGCCACTGTGCCGTCTACGTGGTGAATAAAATTGAGGTGGGCTTGAACCTTACTCAAATTGCCTGTTAAACTTGATTCATTTTTAAAGAATGGCCACTTTGTTGAAGCCATCTGTAACATCACATTGGGTGTAAAAGCAGCTAATTCTGAGGACATTGAACCTATATCACAGGTATAACATGCAAAAGGGCAACACTAAAAGTTCTGTGGAACATCATGAAAGATATAGTCTTGCTAATATGTTCTGAGAGTTCAGTGTTTAAACCTGCCATTCATATCCTAGGTTTGCTGTATGTAATAGTGGAATATGCAGCGAAAGGTAATTTACGGGAATACCTCAGGGCCAGGAGGCCACCTGGTATGGATTACAACTTTCACATCACAAAGGTGCCTGAAGAACAGCTAACCTTTAAACACCTAGTGTCCAGTGCCTACCAAGTGGCACGGGGCATGGAATATTTGGCATCTAAAAAGGTAAGTCATCAACTAACCTAGCTTTCCATGTTGACTCAACAAGACAGATGTTTTGTAGGTAGCTTGTGTTGTTGAGGACCATGTGGATTATTCATTTAAATTTACAGGGAGTCTGGGTATGTGCATTGGTCCCTTGGGATAGGTGAAAGGTTATGTGAACAGAGCAACGTGGGAAGGGCACTGCCTTAGTTTTCCCATGTTCTACAAAGATGATGATGGTTCTAAAACAACATCGACTCCTTCTTACACGCAAAAGGGGAATGTGGCTCACATTACAATGACTTAGCAAGAACAGCAATGAAAGGCAGAGATTAGATTTTCCAGGCCTGACAGTTAGCTGTCCAACATAATTTACATCCGACCTCTCACTGCAGGAGAGCTGCTGGACCGACATTTTAGACACTTGGACTGCAAATAAGCCACTGGGCAATTTATTGAACACCTATGTTGAACAGGCATGATACTATCTGTCTTTGTAATATCGTCACATTTTCCTTCTGCTACCATATGCTTCTGCTTCTGCTTTATTTTCTATCACTTGGAAGCTTGTGCTGTGACAGAGATCTGAGTACACTAACTGTTTTGTTTTGAATCCTTTTACAGTGTATCCATCGTGACTTGGCAGCAAGGAATGTGTTGGTAACTGAAGACAATGTAATGAAAATTGCAGATTTTGGTCTGGCACGTGGAGTGAACCACATTGATTACTATAAGAAAACCACCAATGTAAGTAGCATCGGGCCCTGGTAAGCACAGTTGGATGTTGAACTTTGCTAACCACTGAGCCACTGTGCTGCCCTAAGTTGGGTGCTCATTCAAGAATGCCAAAACATAGACTGGGGAGTGAAAAAGCAATTGACTAAGTGAGATCGGGCATGGTTTTAAGGTTAAAACAAAATGTAAGCTTATATTGAGTACAGATGTAACAAACTTTAAGTGAGGCAGAAAATCAGGACCTTCCTACTAACTAGAGGATACAGAGGATAGACTCCGTTATAGGATTTCGCTGCTCGTTGGATGCTGCCTGAACTGCTGTGCTCTTCCAGCACCACTGATCCGTTATAGGACTGCCAGTGACCCGAAAACTAGTAAGGAAATTCACTTTATAATACCACACGAGCAAAGCTACAATGTGTCCTACCCCAGACAGATGGCTCAGCACAGCAGAGAGCAGCTTGCCAGCACTGGGATCTCCTAAATCCATAAGCCTTGTTTTAGTTTATATTTACTTGAAGAGAGTTCCCGGAAATTGGGAAAACTCTTGGAGCATTCTGTATACTAATAAAACCACATCAGAAATGAGAAAAGAAGCAAATAGAAATAAATTCAAAAATTTAAAGTCCAACTAAGTAATCTGGTTGGTTCCTGTGCAGATATGGTTGTAATAGTTGAAACCATGATTTATGAGCCTATAGCTGACAGTTTGTCACAGATGTCAATGTGGAAGTGCACTGACTTTTTCCAAAGGAGATATTAGGCTTACTAATGGTAACTTTGATGTTTCATTCCAGGGTCGTTTACCAGTAAAGTGGATGGCGCCAGAGGCCTTGTTCGACAGAGTGTACACACACCAGAGTGACGTGTAAGTACTGATAATGTTTAAGTGCTGTTAAGTATTGGATTTCCCTGACTATGAGCAGGTTGTACAGAATGTAAGAAAGTTAGTTTAGATGATTGGCAGGAGCCTCCCAGGCAAAGTGTGGTTACGCCTTCTATTGAACAGATTGACAATTCTGTCTAAATATTAAAATGCTTCACTGATTGAAGCTCTCATTTAATTTTTGAATTAATTTTTCCTGGATATGATAAACTTAGTGGAATTCACTGCAATTGAAGAAATTCTTCAGGATACGAGATAGTGTGGGTGAGAGTGTTAAACATGTTATATGTCTTGCCTCAATAAGATTAGATTAGATTAGATTAGATTACTTACAGTGTGGAAACAGGCCCTTCGGCCCAACAAGTCCACACCGCCCCGCCGAAGCGCAACCCACCCATACCCCTACCTAACACTACGGGCAATTTAGCACGGCCAATTCACCTGACCTGCACATCTTTTGGACTGTGGGAGGAAACCGGAGCACCCGGAGGAAACCCACGCAGACACGGGGAGAACGTGCAAACGCCTGGGGCGGGAATTGAACCCGGGTCTCTGGCACTGTGAGGCAGCAGTGCTAACCACTGTGCCACCGTGCCGCCCAAAAAGAGGGGCAGAACAACTGCACTGCTATCTGCTTGTTTCATACCTCTGCCCAGTTAAGGCAAGATGATCTGTGCCACTTGCGAAATCCCATTTAGGAGGCAAGCTCGGATCTTCTGAACCATGTATCTATCAGGCATTATTCTAAAGTGGGGGAAAGGAGAGGATTCAGATTCCATGCTTTCCATCACAATAGCAGCTCGGAAAGTGAGAAATCTGTGTCATTCAGTACAGATTGTGGAAGCAATGCTTGCAGCTACCAATCTGAAACAAATCAGTACAGTGTTAGAGGCAGTACAGAGGAGGTTGCAGAATATGTTAAAGGTACAGAAAGAGTTAACCCAGATATTAATGTTAATCTATGAGAAGAAATCTAGGGGGCATGGTTTCCAACTGGAGAAAAGTATTTTAAATGTGTTCTTGAAACATATATCTACATGAAGGGTTATTAAATATAGTAATGAAAGCAAAATCTTGAAATGCTTTAAGCAACAATTGAATACTACAAAGGGTGAATGATTGGATGAATGCAAATGGAACAAATGGCTCCTTTCACCATCTGTAATTATCTTGTAATCCCTTGAAATAAATTAGGTTTAGTTTAAATTGCACTGAATCATGAACAGTTTGCTTAATCCAGCCTCGCTGTATGAAAATAAAATTGCACTTGATGCTATTCCATAAGTTTCAAGAAAACCAATTATTGCTCATTTAGAAGTTCTCTCAATCACAATACTGATGACTATTGCATTGAATGGTTTCAAGTAAGTAGATAACAGAGTGATTAACATGAATGTTTGGTTTGTTCCCACTGAAATGTAGGTGGTCATTTGGGGTCTTGATGTGGGAGATCTTCACACTTGGTGGCTCACCCTATCCAGGAATCCCTGTTGAAGAGCTCTTCAAACTTCTCAAGGAGGGTCATCGAATGGACAAACCATCCAACTGTACACATGAGCTGTAAGTAATCTATTTGTGTTGTATTTGGTTCTACATATGAACTTATTAAATATTTCATCCCCACTTCCTGTGACTAGCTTTATTTAATGCAGAATCTACATTCCCAGTGTCCTTTGTGAACACTGCTCCTCACGGGCAAGGTGAAATTGACTGTTGATGAAAGTGTAGGAAAAGCTTAGAGATGACTGTTTATTAAATGTCACTAGTAAAATTCTTAAGGGCAACTTAAAAACAGCTTAACAGTGAAAATACGTTAGCTAGTTCCAACCAGAACTCTATTGTAACAGCGTTTTTGATCTATCATCATGCTAAGATGGTAGCTGTAGCCAAATATTGTATCTGAGACTTAAAGGTCACACCCAGTAAATGTATGGGGTAGTGCAAGCATTTCCTGAAGGCTGATTATGTGTGGCTTGGGATAACTTGGTGGCTGCAAATTTCCATTGCATCATTGGACGCAGCACTAGAGAAGACAAAGCAAATGAAAATGGCAGGCCCATCAGTTCTTGGTCTTTAGATTAGATTCCCTACAGTGTGGAAACAGGCCCTTCGGCCCAACAAGTCCACACTGACCCTCCGAACAATAACCCACCCAGACCCATTTCCCTCTGACTAATGCACCTAACACTATGGGCAATTTAGCATGGCCAATTTACCTGACCTCCACAGGTTTGGATTGTGGGAGGAAACCAGAGCACCTAGAAGAAGCCCACGTGGACACGGGGAGAATGTGTAAACTCCACACAGACAGTCGCCCGAGGCTGGAACCGAACCTGGGTCCCTGATGCTGTGAGGCAGCAGTGATAACCACTTAGCCACCACGCCCATCTTTCTGGTGTGCAAATTCTGACACCAGTTATGATACCCTTGACTTGAGGCTTTTTGCCATTTCTGCCATCATTGGTTAACCGCAGCAACATAGAGGCGGGAGAGACTGGAGCCATGACAAGGAATACTTAATATCTACTAGTTTACTATTCTCATGAGTGCCCTCTGCTACCCAATCACACCAGGGTATTTGTATCTTCAATTAAGCCCAAGGAATACATGATGCAAACCAACAGGCTCCTGAAGCAATGGCTTTACTACATGAAGTGTAGAAGGCAGGCCTCTACTAGAGTGAGTGTCAAAGTTCATAGTGACCTTCTGCGAGCTAAAGAACCTCACTACCATATGGGCAGTCTATGGAAGTCAGTATATGCAGACCAGTCTAGTAGAACAAGTCGGAGGTGGCATTATGTGTCCCTTCATCCCACATTGGGCTGTCCATGAGTGACCAATGAGACTCCGGCTTTCCTAAGATCTCATCCCCATTCACAGTTGGAGCAGTGTTTCCATGCTATAAGATTCTATGACAATCTCCCCATTTTCAGACCATCACAGCATCTTCTTGGCTAAAATCCTGAAAGTTAACATATCAACAAAAAAACCTTTCTCTAATATCTTTTCTCCCACATCCCAAAGGAAAATTAGTGCCAGTGAAATAAACAAACAACACATTTGCCTCATGCATCTCTAAACCTTGATATCTGAACTTTGACCTCTAATTCCACAGTATGGGCAATGGCAGTCTGGTTTAGCTTAGTAAGAGTCAACAGAAAGGGCACGAGTGAAGTGATAATGATGGGAGTATGAATGAGCGTACCTTGAGGGAGAACAGTGGTTCATGGACAGAAAATAACTGCCACACACACCTGGGCAGTGTCTCTGCAATCCTATGAACCTGTTGGCGAGCTAACTGCTGGACTGTGAGAGTCTGCATGAGCCTTTCAGCACAGAGATCCTCAGCTAGACTAGCAGCTGTCCGAGTATATGCAGCAATTAATATGGATTTCATGACCATCATTTGGGTTTTTACTGCAACACTGAGATATTAGATGCCTCCTGCCTATGCCACATTGGATGGTGAGGCAGATGATGCCAGCTGTTACATCCATAACTGTTATTATGGAGCTATTAGTTCCACATGGAGAGAATGGGTTCTAAACTCTGTCTGTTGGATTTCTCTGTGCTTTTTGGTAACAACAACAGACTCTGTGGCAGGTCTACCAAAACACAACGTTCTCACTGTGCATGCTCATTGGTGTAGTTCCTTCCAAGTCTTCATTGGAGGTCCGACCTCTTCCAAGCCTACATTCCCACCGAGCCTGTGTTATCAATAAACATAGACACTACCAATACATTAAGGACAAAAGGGTAATTAGAAAGAGAATAGGGCCCCTCAAAGATCAACAAGGCGGCCTTTGTGTGGAGCCGCAGAAGATGGGGGAGATACTCAACGTGTATTTTGCATCTGTATTTACTGTGGAAAAGGATATGGAAGATCTAGAATGTAGGGAGATGGATGGTGACATCTTGAAAAATGTCCGTATTACAGAGAAGGAAGTGCTGGACATCTTGAAACACATAAAAGTAGATGAATCCCCAGGACCTGATCATGTGTACCCTAGAACTCTGTGGAAAGCTAGGGGAGTGATTGCTGGGCCTCTTACTGAGATATTTGTATCATCGATAGTCGCAGGTGAGATGCCGGAAGACAGGAGGTTGGCAAACATGGTGCCACTGTTTAAGTAGGGTGGTAAGAACAAGCCAGGGAACTATAGACCAGTGAGCCTGACCTCGGTGGTGGGCAATTTGTTGGAGGGAATCCTGAGTGACAGGATGTACATGTATTTGGAAAGGGAAGGACTGATTCGGGATAGTCAACATGGCTTTGTGCATGGGAAATCATGCCTCACAAATTGGATTGAGTTTTTTGAAGAAGTAACAAAGAGGATTGATGAGGGCAGCAAGGTAGATGTGATCTATATGGACTTCAGTAAGGCGTTCGACAAGGTTCCCCATGGGAGACTGGTTAGCAAGGTTAGATCTCACGGAATACAGGGAGAATTAGCTTTTGGCTACAGAATTGACTCGATGGTAGAAGACAGAGGGTGATGGTGGAGGGTTGTTTTTCAGACTGGAGGCCTGTGACCAGTGGAGTGCCACAAGGATCGGTGCTGAGTCCACTACTTTTCGTCATTTATATAAATGATTTGGATGTGAACATAAGAGGTATACTTAGTAAGTTTGCAGATGACACCAAAATTGGAGGTGTAGTGAATGAGGTTACTTCAGATTACAACAGGATATTGATCAGCCAATGGGCTGAGAAGTGGCAGATGGAGTTTAATTCAGATAAATGTGAGGTGCTGCATTTTGGGAAAGCAAATCTTAGCAGGACTTATACATTTAATGGTAAGGTCCTAGGGAGTGTTGCTGAACAAAGACACCTTGGGGTGCAGGTTCATAGCTCCTTGAAAGTGGAGTCGCAGGTAGATAAGATAGTGAAGAAGGCGTTTGGTATGCTTTTCTTTATTGGTCAGTTTATTGAGTACAGGAGTGGGGAGGTCATGTTGGGGCTGTACAGGACATTAGTTAGGCCACTGTTGGAATATTGCATGCAATTCTGGTCTCCTTCCTATCAGAAAGATGTTGTAAAACTTGAAAGGGTTCTGAAAAGATTTACAAGGATGTTGCCAGGGTTGGAGGATTTGAGCTATATGGAAAGGTTAAATAGGCTGGGGCTGTTTTCCCTGGAGCGTCAGAGGCTGAGGGGTAACCTTATAGAGGTTTATAAAATCATGAGGGGCATGGACAGGATAAATAGACAAATTCTTTTCCCGGGGTTGGGGAGTCCAGAACTAGAGGGCATAGATTTAGGTTGAGAGGGGAAAGGTATAAAAGAGACCTAAGAGGCAACATTGTCACGTAGAGGGTGGAATGAGCTGCCAGAGGATGTGGTGGAGGCTGGTACAATTGCAACATTTAAAAGGCATCTGCAGGGGAATATGAATAGGAAGGGTTTGGAGGGATATGGGCCGAGTACTGGCAGGTGGGACTAGATTGGGTTGGGATACCTGGTCGGTATGGACGGGTTGGACCGAAGGGTCTGTTTCCAAACTGTGTATCTCTATGTCTCTATGACTCCATTACTCTTGATCTCTAAATTGTATAGATTTTGAACAGCTGAGGCTCCAGCACTGATCTTTGCTGCTCTTTGTTAGTTACAATGTGCCAAAATGAAATAGAACATAGAACCTTACAGCGCAGTACGGGTCCTTTGGCCTTCGATGTTGCGCCAACCTCTGGGACCAATCTGAAGCCCATCCATCCTACACTATTCCATTCTAGTCCCTATGTTTATCCAATAACCATTTAAATGCCCTTAAAGTTGGCGAGTCTACTACTGTTGCAGGCAGTGCATTCCACGCCCCTACTACTCTCCCAGTAAAGAAACTACCACTGATATCTGTCCCATAGCTATTTAAAACTATGTCCCCTTGTGCTAGCCATCATTTTCCAAGGAAAAAGGCTCTCACTGTCCAACCAATCTAACCCTCTGGTTATCTTGTATGTCTCAATTAAGTCATCTCTCAACCCCTTCTCTCTAACAAAAACAGCCTCAAGTCCCTCAGCCTTTTCTCGTAAGACCTTCCTGCCATACCAGGCAACATCCTGGTAAATGTCCTCTGAACCCTTTTCAAAACTTCCACATCCTTCTAATAATGTGGTGACCAGAACTATATGTAATACTCCAAGTGCGGCCTTACCAGAGTTTTGTACAGCTGCAACATGAACACATGGTTCCGAAACTCAATTCCTCTAGCTCTAAGCTTCCATCCTAGCTCCCTGAATTTTTGCTTTAAATCCCCATCGCTCTTCCAACCTATGTCGTTGGTACCTATGTGCACTACGACTTTGGGCTGCTCCCCTTCCCCCTCAAGAATCCCGAAAACACAATCCGAGACATCACAAACCCTGGCACCTGGGAGACAACAGATCAAACACGAGTCTTCCTCGTTCTCACAGAACCTCCTATCTGTCCCCCTAACTATGGAGTCCCCCATGACTATTGCTCTGCTCCTCTTCTCCCTTCCCTTCAGGGAAACAGGGGCAGATTCTGTACCAGAGACCTGTGCCCCATTGCTTACCATTGGCAAGTTGCCCCCCCGACCCCCGCCAACAATATCCAAAATGGTATATATGTTATTAAGGGGAATGGTCACAAGGGATCCCTATACTGCCTGCAAGTTCCCTTTCTATCCCCTGATTGTAACCCATCTGCCTTTTTCCTGTACCTGAGGTGTGACTATCTCCCTGTAGCTCCTCTCAATTACCCCCTCCGCCTCCCGAATAATCCAAAGTTCATCCAGCTCCAGCTCCAGTTCCCTCGCGCAGTTTTGGGAGTTGGGTGCTCTTCCCAAGTTGGATGCAGTCAGCACGGACACTACTGGTGACCTTACCTCCCACATCCTGTAGGTGGAACATTCAACTGCCCTAACCTCCATTCCCACTATTCTAAATTCCCAATGAGACTACAGACAAAAATCAACAAAAATAAAGAACCTGTCACCTTACCAATTGGCACATAGAATTTTTATTTTGGTTAGAGGAGGAGGACGGGTGGGAGACACTGCCTGTTACGACACGGGGTAAGCTCTCCTGCTTAATTTAAAACATGCAACACAGAAAAGATTTATCCTGTGCAGTAATCTGTAAAGATTCGAGTGGCCAAGAATTATGTAAAGTAAAAATTAACAACTTTATTTCTTAAAGTATAACAGAGAATAATTAACTGACAACTATGTATAAGTCATTTCTCTAACCTATCTTTTACCTTACCTTCTATAATACACGTCTGATAAAACTTCCAATTAAGATTTGCAAAGCAACACTTTTTAATCTCGAAACCAGGCGGCTTTCAGTTCTTCTACTTGGATTTTCCTGTGTTGTCTTTTCTTCTTCTTAGGGATTTCTGCATCACTAGTTACTGATCGACAAGGTACTTTTAAGAGAAATATTTTTCAAACAATCTGTTACCTGCTGGGGCTCGACAGTTCTCCTCTCAATGGTTCAATTTTCCCCGATCTTATACTCCAAAGCATCGGATTGTGTCATTGGCTTTTAAGATTGTCAATATACTCAATTCAAACTGGATTGGAGTTTGATATTTTTTGGGATATAATTTAAACTGATAGGCCAAATTCGAATTTGTTTTGGTCTCCAGACATAAGCTAATAGAGTTATTCAACCAAGTGTTACATTGTTGCTTTATTGAGAACACTTGGTGCTGTGTCCGGTAGTTCTGTTGCTTTTAACTCTCTTAAAGTGCACCCACATCTTCATAACGCTATTTGAGTATGTTCAGTTTATCACTCTATCTGCTTCTTGTCTGTTAACCAACTTCTACCCACAGTAACAAATTACCACAAATCCAGAAGCCCTTATGTTACACATTCACCTTTGAGTGTAGCATTTACTTAATGTCTTTTGGAAATCCAAACAATGTTTACTGGTTCCCCTTCATCTACCCTACTTACTACATCCTCATAAAACTTAAAATAAATTTATGAAACAGGATTTCCCTTCCATGAAGCTGAGTATATTGTTAGGACTTCTTAATTATAGAATCCAGCATTTTCTTGATGATGTTAGGCTAGCTGATCTGTTTTTTTTTGTCTACCTTCTTCCTCCTTTACATTTGCTAAATTCCAGTCTACTACAACTGTTGTTCATCAATATCCCTGCAGCTGCCTAGGCCATTAGGTTGTGGAGATTTGATGGTTTTAGTTCTCTGTTTCTTCAATATTGTACTTTTTCTCTGTTGCGGTCAGTCACCCTGAGCTCCTGTATTTCTGGGATATAATGTCGTCTTGTGCTGTAAAGATAGACACAAAATAGTTTTTCTGCCATGTCCTCATCCCCCATGATAATTTCTTCTGTGTCTGCCTTCAGGGTTACAACCTTTACTTTATTATTACCCTTTTTGTATATTTGTATAAGCTGTTACAACCTGTTTTTCTATTCCGAGCTAGTTTACTCACATATTCTATGTTTCCCCTTTCTAATCGTTAGTTTGGCTGTCCTTGGTTGGTTTTGAAATCTCTCCCAATTTTCAGACTTATAACTTTCTAAGATGCATCACAAGCTTCTTTTGACC
This sequence comes from Chiloscyllium punctatum, assembly GCF_047496795.1. NCBI lineage: Eukaryota > Metazoa > Chordata > Chondrichthyes > Orectolobiformes > Hemiscylliidae > Chiloscyllium > Chiloscyllium punctatum. The sequence continues at coordinate 91,577,782 of NC_092758.1, forward strand.
CCATATTAATGTTGACATCCCTACTAAGCCATGGATGGATCTTTCCCACTGGATGTTTGTTTTTGATTTGGAATATATTTTTGTGAATACATGCCAGCCACCCCCTTTGAGTGTGCAGCCAAGCGGCATGTTCCACCCTCCCCTGGACTTTGTCATAGTTAAAATCTGAAGAAACAGTTTGCAAGGTATAGAGCAAGTCTGCTTTGCCCCTGTGTTTGAAGGCCAATTGCTCCTGTATGTCTTGATAAAAGCATTGTTTGGATTATTTAGATGTATCCAACGGAATAGACTCCAACTGAAGACATTCAGAATAGCAATAGCGAGTCTTGCGAGTATTTGTTACAATGGGCTGGATTTAATGATGTCAATGTGGGCCCTGCCTACAAATTTACAACTGGTGGGCAATCCATTTGGCTTCTGTTGGGAGAGACCCAACTTAATTAAGAAAGTAAGTGCCTCTAATGAGCCAGTTTCAGGCCTTTCCTAGGATTTCACACCAGAAATCTGGTAGCTCACCAGCTGCTGCTGGTCATTCTGTAGGAACTTAACCAGAGATTATTGTCACAGGTTCCCCGTGTGAGGAAGGGATGGGAGTCACAGGGTGGCAGGTAGCAGGAAAACGGGTATCTGAGGAAAGAGGGTGGCTTTCATAGGATGCCATCATTAGTGCTGCCAGCTCCTTTATTTAGACACAGTCTGTAACAGTGGGATCACCATGTGGTAGGCTGCTTGCAAATTCAACAGCTTTGCTGGATGGCCTTCAGGAAACATAAAGACTGTGGCTCTATGTCATGGAAAAGCCACGAAACTCCCTCTCAATCATTGAACCATCACTAAATTCCAGCGGGCTCTGGAATAATCATCAACTGTCTCATTTGTGAGTCTAACTACATCCTGCCTCATGCAAGTGAATTTCCAGAATGGGTCCATTCCATTGAAATAACTGCACAGAGGCCAGTATCCTGTCAACCAGTCACCCTTTATTTACATATCGAGAGTCCGTGACACTGATCGAGCTCCCTCAGTGCCAGCTGACACTCCTGTTTATTTTTTTTCTTTTTCTTTTTTTTCTTTTCCTTTCCTTTTTTTATCCCCACATTCCTGCCTAACTGCGGTAGTGCTTATTTTTCCCCCAGCACCCATGGTATGTGTGTGCAGGTGTGAGACACAGTGAGAGACACAAAGTGCACGAATCTTTATTCAATTTCCACCACCAGGAAGATATGAAAAACACCCGAGTGTCCAGTGACAAGCACTGCCCTTAAAACCCAAGGGCAATGCTGTGTGATCAAAACAGTGAAAGACTTCTGTTTGTTTTTTTTCTTTCTTTTTTTTGTTTTTTTTTACCCCCACACTATCACCTAACTGCGGTAGTGCTTATTTTTTTCCACAGCACCCATAGTGTGTGTGTGTGCAGGTTTGAGACACAGTGAAAGACACAAAGTGCACGAATCTTTATTCAATTTCCACCACCAGGAAGATAGGAAAAACACCCAAGTGGCCAGTGACAAGCACTGCCCTTCACATCAAAGGGCAATGCTGTGTGATCAAACAGTGAGACATTCCTGTTTATACCTGTCGGCCAGTGTTCCCTGTTTGGAACAGGTTAATAGCCCCAATCAGGAAACTTATGTTCTATGAGGTTCACCTGGCTGACCCCAGTACAAGTCGATAAAGTGTCGATAAGGTCAGGCACCATCAGGATAGAAGAAGGGTTATGCCCAAAAGCTCGGTTCTCTTGCTCCTCAGATGCTGCCTGATATGCTGTGCTTTTTCCTCTGATATGCAGTCCTCACTATCTCCTAGTGACCTCATTACAATCACTACAGTCACCTCCTTTCAAAAGGAGAAGACTCACATCCCCCACCCCTGCCCCGCCTAGATGAGAGACTGACAGGCAGTCTCTTCTGTGATTTAATTGGGCTTGGCTGCCATGATTACCACTGTTGGACTGAATTAAGTTCTATATAGTATCTGTGATTTGTGTCAGACTATTGACATTGTATCCTAAAAGTTGTTTTTTTTACTGTCAGATATTTGCTGATGAGGGAATGCTGGCATGCGGTATCTTCTCAGAGACCAACATTTAAACAGCTTGTGGCAGAACTTGACAAGGTCTTATCTGCAATATCAGATGAGGTTAGTACACCTTCCATATACCTCACTTTCAAGTTTTCTCTATGAGATAGATTGCTTCCTTATCATTCCTGAGCATGTGGGCATCTGGGAAGTAGGACAAAATGGCTGAAGGTGCTGCACAAAATGGCTTCTGCATTGTTAAGTTGCACTGAAACAAGAAACCCCTACCTCCCAGATGCCCACATCAAAATCAAAATACCTTTTATGGTACTCCAATTCATGTCCATTCTGACTTGGGAATAGATTGCCATTGTTTTATCATCCCTGCTCAAATTCCAAGAACTTCCTACCTTTACACCACTGTTGATGAACCTGCAGACCGCAGCAGTTCAAGAAAGAAAATCACTCATATTTCTCAAGGGTGTTGGGGATTGGCAATAAAATACTGACTTTGCTAGCAATCCCCATGAACAACTATAAGAAATAAAGCCACTGCTACACCAGCCCAGTCTTTCCCAAAATAACACATTTATCCAATAATAAAATCCACCAGGAATAATGTGATCCTAGTGATAAGAGTATTGTTGGTGGCCTAATTTACAGTGGAGCAAACCATCCCTGAATTGCAACATTGCTATCCTCTATCTCCTTTGGATGATGGTGATCTATATGATTGAATTTTAAAATATTGATACAATCTACACATATTGCCCTATTAAAAGAAGACAATTTGAAGATAAATAGCAAGTGTTTTTATGTACCACTTTTTGGTGAATTTATATGCCCAACGTAGTCTGTGATTCTCAATATGCTGAATTTAAGCATTTCTTTGTCAGGTACTTAATTGATAAAATGTTTCATCAACGTAACTTGACACCGTTCCCCTCCACTCACCCCCATCAATTCCCCCCAAACCTCAGAAGAGCACTTCTCTTATATAAATATTTCCATTTCCTACCCCACTGTCATAGCAGGCTCTGAATGATATTGCCAAGTTAGCGTAAGCTTCTGGTTAATTATGGTCATTTTGTGTTTGGGATTGGTGCCCATTCAAAACTGTACTGAACCTGGCCAAGTTCATTTAATTTAAACAGAAGAGACTTTATTCTATTCTTACGCACTGGAAAGGAGCCCAAGCCTGAAATACAACAAGACAGAGTAATGATCAGCTCCACAGCCAAGTTCTCCTACTACCGAGAAAAAATAAATAACTACAATTAGGTTCTGTAGAGGTCCAATGATAACTTTGTTCTGAACATATACAGTATTTCATAGACGATTGTGATGTCAATAAATATGTCTGAATTTTCTCCCCCAACAGTATTTGGACCTCTCCACTCCTTTAGAGCAGTATTCTCCTTTGTGTGAAGACAGCAACAGTACATGCTCATCCAATGACTCTGTCTTTGCTCATGACCCTATGTCTGATGACCCTTGCTTACTGAATTACAATGATCGTAATACTCGAACCAGGACTTGAGAAAGATGTCATTCTGGAACTCTCGGCTCAATATTGATAATTTCCCCTGTAATTAACTCTGGTGGTACTTTGGGAGTAGTTCAAAACTGGATGGAAAATGAGTTTCTTTAAGCTTTGCTTCTTCCTGAAAGATATGAAACTTTCTTTTGCAGAAGAACATTCTCTCTCACGTAGCATGTGTCAAACCATTACGTTTAAAATTTATTCAAATTCTCACCATTTGAAATTGATAATTTTTACAACGAAAGCCATATATGAATTGAGGAGCGCTCTGAGTATTCAGGTATGGAGCAGCAGCAGAACTCTCCACAAGTGGAGCTCTGTAGGTAATGCTTGATGGTGATAATAATTTTGAACTTTACTTCAAGACATTATCAAAGGACTTGCTGCATCACAACATGATGGCCTATAGCAGTGAAGAAGCATTAACCTTAGCTACACCAGAGAACTTACCTGGAATAGAAATACACCAAGACTAGAAGAATCTGAAAAGCAAGTCTTGTCCATTGGCAAAGCATCAACAAATGAAGAAAATACATTTGCCATAGAAATCTTGCCACATACTTTATTGTGATTCATTGCAAACTTCGATGATAGAAACAGATCAAGTGAAAGCATGTTAGCATGAAATTTCTGGACTAACATTCCCAATAAAATATCAACTGTACCTTCTTAATAACAATATGATTAGCTGTGCTGCCGAGTTCACTCAATGCCAATGAGATGGTATTAAATCCAAGCTGGCTCTTTTCCTGGAACAGCCTGTTCTGAAGATCCAGTGACTGAACTCACCACGAAATGTCCTTGAAAAGAATTGTGTCTAGTTCAAATGTACTTTATTATTAAACATTTAAAAAAATAGATTTGAAGCTCCAGATACAAATGATAGCAAAATGCATAACCATTTATCCAATTGCTTGTTTCTTTAAACACAATGACTAGACATGCAAGAGCTAGTACCATAGCAACCCTCATTTCTAAAGAATTTAATTACTTTTTCTGTGTGAATAGAACAGCCTGGGAACAGCTGGTCCAGCTGTTTGTAACACCATTTATGCAGATAATCATCAGTTTGCTGTTTTAAGCCCTGCAGTAAGCTGTAAAATAGAAAAATATTTGAATCTGAAATTTTTCTTGAAGTAGTATGTCCAAATTTATTGGCAGTCTTACTTCCTTTTCTGGTTCTTAGATTCAATATTTTTGTGGTCCAGAATTATTTACAGTAACTACTGGAGACATCTGTGGAAAAGAACATTCGTATTTTGTGTTTTTTTTCTTATGAGTAAGACTCCTTTTTTTGTTATTTGATCAATTCCCTGGACTTTTATCCCACACACAAACTGTTGCTTAGAAGCAAAAGAACAACCAGCTTCCAGTCCGTGAAAGTAACTTTCATTCCAATTTTAGTTTATACCTGCACAGGAACTTTGTGTCACACACTGTGGCAGCTTTGTCAAGCAATTTGGGGGAAGGGGCGATGGGGAAGTGAGAAGGGAAATCACAGTAATGAATCCACATCCCACTGGTTCAAGATCTGGGAGACTGGGGTTAGTGCTCAAGTATGCTTGAACTGTGAACATTTGCTTCCTCAGAATTCTTAGAGCCTGTCAGATGCAGGCATGTAGATAGCTGGCTTGTATCAGGGATATTGTTACTTCAGGGAATATTAATAATGCTGGCAGTGACTGTTGCTAAGGTAAAATCATAAGAAAAATGCTTCTGTTAGGATGCTACGTTGCTGCTGTTTGTGAATTACAGACATTATTTTAGTCAGTTATTGATGTGCCAAAACTTGGTGGCTGATGAAAAGTTAGCTGTGCTGCAGTATTTGTAAATAGTATGCCTTCTGACCAGGTAAGAAAGAGATTTTCACATCATGAATAGAAATATGACCAATAGAGTTATCCTTAAGGTCTGAATTATCTTGCCCTTCTTTCAAATCACATCGCTTGTAAATAAGATTGAATTGAATGTAGCTGTACAGTGTGTCTTATATTGGCATGTTTATTGCCAAATTGTTGCCTTTTTTTATAAATTATTTTTGCCTAAACTGGTACTATAATGAAGGTGCCTTTTATCAGCAATACAACGGAATAGTTCTGGGATGTACTGTTGGCATGGCAGGGATTTACAGGAATGGTGCATTTTATTGTGCCCAAAGTTACCAATGGATACAAGAGGCTGAAGAGGAAACCAAAAGCTTCTCCTCTCTGTCCATTATGTTGCTGGAGGTTCTTCCTGGATGATGGAAGTCTTCAGCACCAACAACACTTTGTAAAAATGAATGCTGCTTCTTTCCTGCTCCATTGCTTTTGTTTATTCTCCCTGTTGAGTAATCTGTGTGCCTCAGACCCTGCTGGGTTATAATAGTTCAGGTAAAATGGCAAAAAAATGCTGGGACTGTACTTATAGCTAAGTCTGTGATAAAACAAAATCAGGAAGGTCAGACACCATGTTCTCCCTTGAGCAGGCAGGTCTGTAGACCTCACAGAGGAGGTATGTTCCACCCTTACTATTGGGGCTGTTGGTCAGCTTAGCATAGGCAGTAATTAGGATTTCAACTAAAAGAGGCAATCATTATCTAGAGTCTTGTATATTACTTTCCAGTCACACCATGACACTCATTAACATCTGCCAACAAAAACCCATCACTACCACTGATGGCGCAAAGCAGAATAGTTGCATTCATTTCCCATGATTTGTTGAAATTAATTCATTGAAATCCCATTTTGACCATGCATTTGTTTTTCAATTTCTTTTCCTTGCTAATTTTCTCCTCTCCTCTCACCCACTGTCTTGAAATTGGCTGAGCTAATGAAAACAACATAAGAAATGCCACGTAGCCACTCAAACCTGTCTCATTGTTCAATAAGTTCATGGCTAATCTTTGAAATCAGCTCCACTCTCCTATCCTATACCCACAGGCAAACCAATACAAACTGCAGATTAAAGCTGATCTCACTGAGTCAGTTTTCTAGTATTTTGAAAAGGAGGTTCATAATTTTTAATGTCAGAAATTGAGATTTTATTTCTTCTTCCCTAAGAACAGTTCAGGTTACAGGCAAAGGTGAGACAGGAGTGATCTTTAAAATATTGAATAATATTAGTTTACCAGCTGTGAAGTATTTTATACCTCCTCCAATCTGAGTTTTTTTGTCCAGTTCAAAGTTTAACTAGGATGAATAAGCAACTTCCATGAAAATTATGTGGAAAGACTTTTACATGAGTTTTATGTGGAAATTCTGTTGATGTTAATCTAGAAACTGAGGAGCCTTCATGTTACACAATCCATCAGGTTTCCCCACACTTCAGGTCAGTACGGCACTTATTTTAAGATTGAGAATTGTGTGCTACTGTGCCCTGCTCTTGTTGAGGCTGGTTTTAGCAAACGATTTTGCCTTGGTCTTGCTGATGCTGGTGCTAATCAATTATTGAGTCACTTTCTTAAGCATCCATGTTCCGAAAATGCTAACAACATTTTGGAAATTATGACAAGGTATATTGGGAGGAAAGAATCAGCAATTCAAGAAATAGTGTCATTAATAAGCCTATATTTTTGTACTACCTTGAATTAAATTGCAGGCTGATAATTAAAATAACAATCCATATATTAGATTAATTTTATCATTAATATTGTTTAAATATTAATCAACTATATTGTATGTGATTTGTACACAAGAATACTTCTACAGTTTTTTTCTGAGAGTCTATCCATTTTTAAAAGCAAACAGCGGGGTTTCGCTACTTGTCTGGATGGTGGCCTATCACAGAACTTGTGAAAAACCACTGTGAAATTTTGAATTCTGATATTAAACACATTGTGAATGTATGTAAGACCTGATGTATGTGATATCTATATACAGCAACCAATGTATTTCCTGAGCAGAGCACAATCCCATGCAGGAGGCAACTACCTACTGGAGTTATCATTGGATCATTAATCCAGAGACCCAGGTCATGTCCCAGGAACCTGGGTTCAAATCCCACCATGGCAGAGAGTGGAATTTGAATTTGATAAAAATCTGGAATTAAGAGTCTAATGATGACCATGAATCTGTTTGGAAAAAACAGCTTAGTAACGCCCTTCAGGAAAGGAAACTACCTTCCCCACCTAGCCTATCTTACAGGTGACTCCAGACCCACAGCAATCTTAAATGCCCTCTGGGCAATTAGGGATGGACAATAACTGCTGACCAGGCCAGGGACATCCACATCCCGTGAATGAATACAATCATATGTATCATCTAACAGGAGCAATATTTAACATCCACCTCATGGTCACACCCTCAAACATATGGCACGTTCCCTTGTCATTCATACATGTCCTTATCAAGTCACCATAGTCCCAGAAGACCATGGGGCTGCTCTCCCAATATAGAGAGGTGGCTGGTGGTGAGTTTAACCTCAGAGTGAGGTTGAGAAAGTGGAACTTCCAGTGTCATCTCAGCCAGTGTGAGATTTGAACTTAAGGTGATATCTTTACTGTGCATCACAAACCAGCTGTCCAACCAACTTAGCTATTCAAACCCCTCTTACACAATGCTCAAGTGCACAAATAACACAATCTACTCAATAACTGTGCAAGCAAATTATGCACCACATGTATTACTCCCTAGTCACAGCAGTTGCTCACAAACAATGTGGTGTTTGGTTTGAGTTCTGGGTTATCTGTCACTTGAATCTCTCTGCTGTTATTGTTAAGATCATTCCATGAGACAGCCAGTTCACCAGCTGGAATATTGTGCTCCACCAGGGACAGAGTGAAGAAAGCTAATCACACAGCTACAGTTTGATTATTTATTAAAAAAAGAGAATTTCTCCCAACAAACATTTTAGTACAAATTTGTGAGTTAATTCATTGTTGGAACCATTGCAGAAAATTAGTGATATTTCAATCAACTTGTAAAATTTAAACATATTTTGCAAATCACAGAATTACATTTAATTTATTGATTTTTATGAAAGAAATTATGTATTCTAGTTGAAATATTTGAAGGCCTCATCTTCGCTGACACTGTATTTGTTCGAAAGGCTGCTTCATAGCAGCAACCTGTCACTCAATATATTTTCGGAGTTACATAGATAATTGAAACCAATTAGAGCCAATTAAACCATTCCTGCCTTTTTCAACATGGATTTAATCTGTGGAAACAATTTCCTAGTCTATCCTGTTATATGTAAAAGTCATTGAACCAGACTGACCTTGTGAACCCTGTCTGTGTACCCCGTGTATCCATTCAAATTTATATTGGGAGAGCAGCCCCATGGTTTTAGGGTCAAATAAAGACATTTTAAGATAAAATCGGCTTTGTCTCTTTCTGTATGGTAATGACCTCAGCTTAGTAGAAATGGAAGGTACTGTAAACCAGCAACAACAACTTTCATTTACAATGTAAAAACATCCTGAGTTTAAATTGATATTAGAATGAAATGGATAATTGGGAAATGGAGAGGTAATTGTCAACTTAGTCTCAAAGGAAGAGTGGTCAAGGGATTGAAGGAGGGAAATTGAGATTGTGCACCAAAAATATGGGTATCAATCAGAACACAGATACTCTCAGGCTTCAGTCGCAGAGAATGATGCTTGTGGCTTTTTCAGGATTTACAGAGGGGCAAAAATTTAAATGGAGGGAAAAACACACACAATAGCAGGAGGCAACAATTTGTTCAAGGAACTTGGAGAGGGTAGGAATTGGCTCACAAATTTATAAAAACCGTGATATTGAAGATGCTTTTTTTAAGGATGATAAAAATGAATTTGAAAGAATGAATTTGTGGGCGGCACGGTGGCACGGTGGCTAGCACTGCTGCCTCACAGCGCCAGAGACCTGGGTTCAATTCCCGCCTCAGGTGACTGACTGTGTGGAGTTTGCACGTTCTCCCCGTGTCTACGTGGGTTTCCTCCGGGTGCTCCGATTTCCTCTCACAGTCCAAAGATGTGCAGGTCAGGTGAATTGGCCATGCTAAATTGCCCGTAGTGTTAGGTAAGGGGTAGATGTAGGGGTATGGGTGGGTTGCGCTTCGGCGGGGCGGTGTGGACTTGTTGGGCCGAAGGGCCTGTTTCCACACTCTAAGTAATCTAATCTAATCTAATCTAAACAACATCTGCAGAGAAGAGACCAGTTGCAATATCAGCTAATAAGGAAGTCATGTTGAATGGTCAAATGATTTAACGGGAATAGTGGATAGTCTCCAGGGTGAAGTGAATGTGGAGAAAGTGAGTGGGTGGTAGGAGGGAAACTAAACAAATGAATAACTTGGAAGTCATGTGGTCTGTGGAATGTTTGCTATGGTTGTAAAGGTGAAAGTAGAAATAACTGAACCAATGGTTCTTCACCTTGATGTCAAAACATTGAAGTGTTCATTGCTCCTTTGATTAAGCTAGGAGTGAAGTAGGCAGACATAGGGTTTAAGGAGGCAATTCATTCTCAAAATAACAACCCTTTACCATCCCTGCCATTTACAACTGGAATCAATGGGTATTGGCGGCAAACTTTCCACTGGTTGAAACCATACCTAGCACATAGGAAGATGGTCATGGTTGTTGGAGGTCAATCATCTTAGCTCCAAGACATCTCTGCAAGAGTTCTTCAGGATAGTGTCCATGGTTAAATATCTTCAGTTACTTCATCAATGACCTTCCCACCATCATAAGGTCAGAAGTGGCAATGTTCACTGATGATTGCACAATGTTCAACACAATTTGCGTCTCCTCAGATACTGAAGCATGTTCAAATGCAACAAGATCTGGACAATATCCAGGCTTGGGCTAACAAGTAGCCAGTAACATTTGGTCACACAAATGCCAGGCTATGACCATCATCAATAAGAGACAATCAAACAACTGCCCCTGACATTGAACCCCCCCCCCCACTATCAACATCCTGGGGTTACCATTGACCAGAAACACAACTAGACTAGTCACATATGATGACACAATGATGACAAGAACAAGTCAGAGGCTAGGAATACTGCAGTGAGTAACTCACCTCCTGACTCTTCAAAGCCTGTCTATCATTTACAAGGCACAAGTCAGAAGTGTGATGGAATACTCCCCACTTGTCCTGGATGGGTGCAGCTTCTACAACACTCAAGAAGCTTGACACCATCCTGGACAACGCAATTCCCACTTGATTGGCACCACGTCCACAAGCACCCACTCCTTTCACAATTGATGCTCAGTAGCAGTAGTGTGTACTATCTGCAAGATGGACTACAGAAATTTACCAAAGATCCTCAGACAGCACCTTCCAAACCCACAGCATTTCCATCAGGAAGAGTAGCAGATACATGGGAACACCACCAACTTCAAGCTCCTCTTCAAACCACTCATTATCCTGACTTGGAAATATATAAGTCTTTAAGATATAGAAGCAGAAATTAGGCCATTCAGCCCATTGAATCTGCTCTGCCATTCAATCATGGCTCCCAATTTTCTCAACCACATTCTCCTGCTTTCTCCTGGTAACGCTTGATCCCCTTTATACTCAAGAACCTATCTATCTCAATCTTAAAGACATGTATACTCAATGACCTGGCCTCCACAGCCTTCTGTGGCAGTGAATTCCACAGATTCACCACTCTCTGGCTGAAGATGTTTTTCCTTATCTCCATTCTAAATGGTCTTCCCTTAACTCTCAGGCTATGCCCTCGAGTCCTAGTCTCTCCTACAACTGGAAATCTCTTCCCAACATCTACTCTGTCCAAGCCATTCAGTAAGCTGTATGTTTCAATTTCTCCCTCATCCTTCTAAACTCCATCGAGTATAAACCCAGAGTATATCACTGTTCCTTCAGTGTTGCTGACTCAAAATCCTGGAATTCCCTCCCTAAGGGCACTATGGGTCAACCCACAGCAGGTGGGCTGCAGCGGTTCAAGAAGGCAGCTCAGCCCCATCTTCTAAAGGACAATTGGGGATAGGCAACAAGTGCTGGCCAGCCTTTGATGCCCACTTCCACAAATGAGTAAAGACAAAAAACTACCAAATTCATCGCCAGCCTCCACAATGTCTTTGATTGTGTTGTTATTTCCCAGGTCCATTCCTATTCTCCGTGAAGCTAGTGTACTTCTAACTAAACCTGTTGGACTATAACCTGGTGTTGCGTGATTTTTAACTTTTTACATCCCAGTCCAACACTGGCATCTCCAAATCACATCTTCCTTGGAGCACTGAATCCCTCCAATCAGGCTTATGCCCTAGCTGCAGTACCAGCACAACTCTAATCAAAGTCACAAACAATATCCAACATCACTGTGACAGAGGCAATCTTTCAGTCCTGTCTTTCTCAGCCTTTGACATGATTTATCACACACTATCCTTCCCCAACAATGGCCATTGTCACCAGCAGTGTGGGGCTGTTCCATTCTTACCTGCTCATCTACCAGAGAAATACTTGAAGTAGCTTCTCTTCCTGCTCCCATATCAATGCCTCTGGTGTTTCCCAAGGATCAATCCTCCCTCTCCTCCTATTCCTTATCTGGGTGCTGCCTCTCATCAACCCAAGGCACATCTTTAGTTTTCCCATGTCTGCTGGTGACACTACCTCTACCTCACCACTACCTCGCTCGACTCCTCAACTGTTTCTAAATTATCAGATGACATATCTGACACTGAGTAATGGACAAACTGAAATTTTCTCCTGTTCAATATTAGGCAGACTGAAATAGTTGTTTATGATCTCTATTTCAAACTCCAAACCATATCTACCAATTCTATCCTTCTCCCTGGCAATTGACTGGGATTAAGTATATCTATTCACAGCCTTCATGTCACATTTAATTTGAGATAACCTTTTGATCTCATACTCAGGACAAAGTGAGGACTGCAGATGCTGGAGATCAGAGTCGAGAGCAGTGGGGTACAGGGCTCTGGTACAGAGTCTGTCCCTGCTGCTCAGAAGGGAAAGGGAAGAGGAGCAGAGCATTAGTCATTGGGGACTCGATAGTTAGGGGGACAGATAGGAGGCTCTGTGGGACGAGAGAGACTCACAGTTGGTGTGTTGCCTCCCAGATGCCAAGGTTCGTGATGTCTCTGATCGTGTTTTTGGATCCTTAAGGGGGAGGGGGAGCAGCCCCAAGTCGTGATCCACATTGGCACCAATGACATAGATAGGAAGAGAGATGGAGATTTAAGGCAAAAATTCAGGGAGCTAGGATGAAAGCTTAGAGCTAGGAAGAACAGAGTTGTTGTCTTTGGTTTGTTGCACGTGCTAGTGAGTCAAGGAATAGGGAAAGAGAGGAGTTGAACATGTGACTACAGGGATGGTGCAAGAGGGAGGGTTTTGGATTCTTGGGTAATTGGGGCTCTTTCTGGGGTAGGTGGAACCTCTACAAGCAGAATGGTCTTCATCTGAACCAGAGGGGTACCAATATCCTGCGGGGGGGGGGGAGGGGGGGGGAGGACATTCGCTAAGGCTATTGGGGTGGGTTTAAACTAATCCAGCAGAGGGATGGGAACCAAAATTGTAGTTCGAGTATAGAAAAGGTTGAGAGTAGGGAGGTCCAAAATCAAGTTTCAGGGATGCAAGATGGCACCGGCAAGCAAGAAGTTGGTTTGAAGTGTGTCTACTTCAATGCCAGGAGCATCCGGAATAAGGTGGGTGTATGCGCAGCATGGGTTTGTACCTGGGACTTTGATGTTGTGGCCATTTTGGGGACATGGATAGAGCAGGGACAGGAATGGTTGTTGCAGATTCCAAGATTTAGATGTTTCAGTAAGAACAGAGAAGATGGTAAAAGAGGGGGAGGTGTGGCATTGTTGGTCAAAGGCAGTATTACAGTTGCAGAAAGGATGTTTGGGGACTCGTCAACTGAGGTAGCATGGGCTGAAGTTAGAAACAGGAAGAGAGAGGTCACCATGCTGGGAGTTTTCTATAGGCCTCCAATAGTTCCAGAGATGTAGAGGAAAGGATAGCAAAGATGATTCTCGATAGGAGTGAGGGAAACAGGGTAGTTGTCATGGGGGACATCAACTATCCAAATATTGACTGGGAACACTACAGTACAAGTACTATAGATGGGTCAGTTTTTGTCCAGTGTGTGCAGGAGGGCTTCCTGACACAGTATGTAGACAGGCCTACAAGGGGCGAAGCCACATTAGATTTGGTACTGGGTAACGAGCCTGGCGAGGTGTTAGACTTGGAAGGAGGTGAGCACTTTGGTGATAGTGATCACAATTCTGTTATGTTTACTTTAGTGATAGAAAGGGATAGGTGTATACCACTGGGCAAGAGTCACAGCTGGGGGAAAGGCAATTAGGATGCAATTAGGCAAGATTTAGGAAGCATAGGATGGAGAAGGAAACTGCAGGGGATAGGCACATTAAAAATGTGGTACTTATTCAAGGAAAAGCTACTGTGTGTCCAAGATAAGTATGTATCTGTCAGGCAGGGAGGAAGCTGTGGAGCACGGGAGCCATGGTTTACGAAGAAAGTGGAATCTCTGGTCAAGAGGAAGAAGAAGATTTATGTTAGGATGAGATGTGAAGGCTCAGTTAGGGCGCTTGGTTACAAGATAGCGAGGAAAGACCTAAAGAGAGAGCTCAGAAGAGCCAGGAGGAGACATGAGAAGTTGTTGGTGGATAGGATCAGGGTAAACCCTAAGGCTTTCCATAGGTATGTCAGGAATAAAAGAATGACGAGAGTTAAATTAGGGCCAATCAAGGATAATAGTGGGAAGTTGTGTGTGGAGTCAGAGGAGATAGGGGAAGCACGAAATGAATGTTTTTCAACAGTATTCACTCTAGAAAACGACAATGTTGTCGAGGAGAATACTGAGATACAGGCTACTAGACTAGGTGTGAAGGACGAGGTATTAGAAATCCTGCAGAGTGTGAAAATATAAAAATCCCCTGGGCTGGATAGGATTTATCCTAGGATCCTCTGGGAAGCCAGGGAGGAGATTGCCGAGCCTTTGGCATTGATCTTTAAATCGTCATTGTCTACAGGAATAATGCCAGAAGACTGGAGGATAGCAAATGTGGTTCCCCTGTTCAAGAAGGGGAGTAGAGACAATCCTGGTAATTATAGACCAGTGAGCCTTACTTCAGCTGTTGGTAGTGTTGGAAAAGGTTATAAGAGATAGGATTTATAATCATCTAGAAAAGAATAATTTGATGAGGGATAGTCAGCACAGTTTTGTGAAGGGTAAGTCGTGCCTCACAAACCTTATTGAGTTCTTTGAGAAGATGACCAAACATGTAGATGAGAGTAAACCGGTTGATGTGGTGTATATGGATTTCAGCAAGGCGTTCGATAAGGTTCCCCACAGTAGGCTATTATACGAAATGCGGAGGAATGGATTGTAGGAGATATAGCAGTTTGGATCAGTAATTGGCTTGCTGAAAGAAGACAGAGGGTGGTGGTTGATGGGAAATGTTCATCCTGGAGTCCAGTTACCAGTGGTGTACTGCAAGGGTCGGTGTTGGGTCCACTGTTGCTCGTCATTTTTATAAACGACCTGGATGAGGGAGTAGAAGGGTGGGTTAGTAAATTTGCAGGTCAGGCAGCATCCAAGGAACAGGAGAATCGACGTTTCGGGCATCAGGCCTTCCTGAAGAAGGGCTGATGCCCGAAACGTCGATTCTCCTGTTCCTTGGATGCTGCCTGACTTACTGCGCTTTTCCAGCAACACATTTTCAGCTCTGATCTCCAGCATCTGCAGTCCTTACTTTCTCCTAGTAAATTTGCAGATGACACTAAGGTCGGTGGAGTTGTGGATAGTGATGAAGAATAGTGTAGGTTGCAGAGAGACATAGATAAGCTGCAGAGCTGGGCTGAGAGGTGGCAAATGGAGTTTAATGCGGACAAGTGTGAGCTGATTCACTTTGGTCGGAGTAACCGGAATGCAAAGTACTGGGCTAATGGTAAGATTCTTGGTAGTGTAGATGAGCAGAGAGATCTCGGTATCCAGGTACACAGATCCTTGAAAGTTGCCACCCAGGTTGACAGGGTTGTTCAGAAGGCATACAGTGTTTTAGCTTTTATTAATAGAGGGATCGAGTTCCGGAACCATGAGGTTATGCTGCAGCTGTACAAAACTCTGGTACGGCCACACTTGGAGTATTGTGTACAGTTCTGGGTCACCGCATTATAAGAAGGATGGGTTTGGAAAGGGTTAGAGAAGATTTACTAGGATGTTGCCTGGTATAGAGGGAAGGTCTTACGAGGAAAGGCCGAGGAACTTGAGGCTGTTTTCGTTGGGAAGTGACTTAATATAGAAATATAAGATAATCAGAGGGTTAGATAGGGTGGACAGGGAGAGCCTTTTTCCAAGAATAATGACGGCGAGCACGAGGGGGCAAAGCTTTAAATTGAGAGGTGATCGATATAGGACAGTTGTCAGAGGTAGTTTCTTTACTCAGAGAGTAGTAAGCGTATGGAATGCTCTGCCTGCAATGGTAGTAGATTCGCTAAATTTAAGTACATTTAAGTCGTCATTGGACAAGCATATGGACGTACATGGAATAGTGTAGGTTAGATGGGCTTCAGATTGGTATGACAGTCGGCGCAACATCAAGGGCCGAAGACCCTGTTCTGCACTGTAATGTTCTATGTTCTATGAGAGTGTGTTGCTGGAAAACCACAGCAGGTCAGGCAGCATCTGAGGAGCAGGAAAATTGACGTTTCAGGCATAAGCTCACCCATTTCCAGCACCTATTCCCACTTCTATATCATCTCCCAACTTCACCCCATTTCAACTTGTGTGCCGTGAAATCCTCAATCATGCCTTCATTACAGTCCAATGCGCTCAAAGCTGGTCCCCCTTATTCTGCTGTCCATGAATTTATGATCATCTAGGATTCAGTGATGCTCCCATGTCACCTCTTCACTTAATGATTTACATTATTAAGTATTTACAATACTTTGACTTTGGGATTCTTATCTTTGTTTCCAAATCCTTCCAGAGCCTCACACCTCTCTGCATCCATGACTTTCTCTAGCCAACAACTCTCCAATTTATCAGCCCTCCTCAGATTTGCCCATTTGTGGACCTCTAATTTTAATTCACACAATGATGACTGTGCTTCCTGTTACACAGACATCAAGCTCTGGAACTCCCTCCCTACATCTCTCCATCTTTCTACCTCTCTTTAGAGCACTCATTAAAACCTATCCCTTTGACAAACATTTCATTATCTGAGTCTCGGTGGGTTACTCTTTGGAGGGTCAGTGTGGACCTGTTGGGCCGAAAAGCCTGTTTCCACACTGTACGAATTCTACGTTAATGTCATTTTCTGTGGCTCAGTATTACACATAGTTTTATAACGCTACCGTGAAGCACATTGGGACATTTCATTTACATTAAAGACTCTAAATAATAGAAGTTCCCGTGTGATGGAGTAGGGGAGCGCTGTTATCTTTGAACTCCAGCTTGGGCATGGGGCAGTTAAAATGGACAATGTTATGTAACCTCAATGGTGATTAGTAGGAGCTGACATTTCATGGTTTAAACCTGAGCTCTAGCTTAAAGCCATATAACATTTTGCAAAATGGGCATTGATGATTGAATTGGCTTGATTGCAATGATGACTTGGACACCAGAGTGAAAGCTGAATTGTCAGCTAAACTGGTCTGAAAAGGCAAGTTTATTTGAAGCATTTTTAAAAAAGGGTCCTTATTGCCCAAAGCAGCATCCCTCAAGGAGATCTCAAGACACACATCCTGTCCTCTACTCCACTTCTCAGCCCCTACCTTCCTATTTATGAGACCTCAGTTGGACAACTCGAGCAGTTGACTTGGAGCATATTAACTGATCTTGTTGAATGACATCTGCATTGCCTGATTTTCTGCCATTTTCTGCCAAGTTCCCAGCCTCTTTTCTGGAACAGAGTGTGGGTTTTTAACTCAATATAACTTTAATTTAACCCAAAACTAGCCAGGAGCTAAAATAAGGCATTAGTTTTTATTATGACAACAGCTCTCTATTGAGGTTCTTTTGTAAAATGAACTTATGCATTCTGAAACTGGTAAGGTTGCTGCAGTTTCATTTAAGAAATTCCAACACTATCTGACATGAGTGACGAAAACATATCACATTGATGAGCTACTGTAATTCCCTGAGAATAATGCCAAGGTATGCTGCTGGATCAGAGTGGGCTGGAGCTTTATGGGGTTTTGCAGTACTGTCATCTGCCTATTCTGTGTCTTCCAAATGTAGTGTTCCATTCCCTACTTCAAAAACCTTTACTTTATAAGCACAAAAGTTGAACTTTAAAAACTGTATTTTCCAAGATAAAGTAGTGACAACCAGAAATACATTACTATTCTTTACGCTTTGTATATCTTTAAATTATTCATCAAGGTTATGAGATTTATTTTTATGTGGCCTTTGGTAGATTTCTATTGAGGGTTTGCAGCTCTTCAGATATTCTGTCACTCCAATGTTCTATAACCCAAAGCATAAAGGGATCTTTGGTAGAGTTTTTAATTCAAGGAATGGCAGACTCCAGAAACCCTAAATTGGAGATGCTGCACTTGTCAATCAGGTCATTTAAAAGAATCCCTATAGTGCGGAAGCAAACCATTTGGCCCATTGAGTCCACATCGAGCCTCTGAAGAATAGCCCACCTACCCCTGTTCCCCTCCACACCACCCCCCCCCCCCCCCCACCCCGCCTGCCCCCCATACCCTATCCCCCTCATTCCCCATGACTAATCCATTAGCTTACACATCCCTGGACACTATGGGGCAATTCACCATGACCAACCAACCCTAACGTGCACATTTCAGTGCTGTTCGAGGAAACTGCAGCACCCAAAGGGAATCCGTGCAGAATCAGGGAGAATGTGCAAACTCCACACAGAGAGTGACCCGATGCTGGAACTGAACCTGGGTCCCTGGTGGGTGTGAGGCAGCAGTGTTAACCAATGAGCCATGTCCAATACTATAATGCTAATTTTGTAAAATTTTAACATCATTTAGTCTTAATCATTTCACTGATGCCGATTTATCTTCATCTTCCTAGTTGTACATTCTTGAATTCTGTCCCTAAACTTCACCACATGTCTGTCACTCCTAAGCCTAGCCTTTGATTGAACTTTTGACAAGTTGTCCAATCTGATTTGGGAGGTTTGGTGACAAGTTTTGTTTAATAATGCTTTTCTGAAATGCTTGGGAAATCTTACACCACTAAAGATTCCTGGAGGGGCAAAAACACTGGTGTAAGTCTTTCAGCATGAGTTTTCTTTTTACAGATCAATATTTGAACATAGAAGTAACAAGAATGCTTAAAATTAGCTTTTTTTCTTCTGTATTATGTTGAACAAAAAGTGATGTTGAACAAATAAATAATGCCGAGTTTGTATGGCAAATATAAAGCCCAACATTCATCAGTTTTTGCACACATACTGCAAGATTCCCATCAACTAGAATTATTCCAGTCATAATGTTTTCTCAAGTTCTGTAGAACAATCACTTCTATAGAGAAATTTAATGTGCGTGAGTGACCTATGCAATCAGAACAATTATCAAGGTTGACAAAGCTACTCAATAAACCCTCTGTGTACTGCCTCTCTTACACTAATCTGAACATCGACTCATCAATAATATTCAAAGCTAAACAATCCCTTCTGTGTTTTACTTTTGTTCCACTATCCCTGTAAACAAGTACATCAAAGTTAGTGATAATCAGGATTGCTCAGGTCCTAGAAACAGTTTGTTAGACTTTAACTCTGGTGTCTCAAGTTTACAAAGGCAGGGTTTCGGTCTTAATTCCTTTATCACTGAGTGGTGTTGGCGTTTGATTAATAGTTGCAACGCAATGATACAGGGCAGCTCCATTACAGATAACCTTTATTATGGTGTTCTTTGTGATAACTGGTTGCTGTGCTGTCAGGAGCAGATCATTGATAAGATATAACCTGACATCACTGTTTCTAAGATTATTTGTGATAGAAACAATGTCAGAAAACAAACACAGCTGGCTCAGCAAAGCATTGAACATAACATAATGAGCATTTATTACTGTACTCAATGAACAAGGTCTTCCTCATGGCATCCTTTCAAAACCATCAACTCACAATCATTTACATTGGGAAGTAAGTTCCCATTTGTCACAATCCTTTCAATTATAACTTCTTACAATTATTTGTATACTTGCTGATCTACTGTGAATTCTTTTACCTATCTCCATACTCTTCACGCTATTGTTTGTCTCTCCTTCCTTAGTTCTGCCTCCTCTATCTCTTCTTTTGCTTTTCTCCTGCTAATTCTTTCCTTGGCTTTTAGTTTTCCTTCTTTTTGAGTGGAAAGCAGCGAGCAGCATATGATGAGGCAGGTTAAGGTGACTCTGACAAAATAGCGATTGGAAGACCATGGTCCTATGTGGCTCTCTTTGCTAGTAATTATTTCCCCTCAGTCTATGCCCCCTAATTCCCCCAGATCCAATATCTAAATTCCCATCACTACCAACCCGTATGCAATTTTGTTATTCTTTCTTCTGCCCTTTATCACTTTCCCCATAATACTCCATGTTGCATCCCATTTACAAAACTCTGCCAATGCCCCCAGTCCAAGTCCCATTTGTTCCTCCAAGACCAGCTGCTGAGATTTCAGAAGCCATCCCTCGTTATATTGTTATTTCTATTTCTCTATGTTTTATCTCAATGATATTACAGTGACATTTGAATCTTCCTGTTACAAAAACACAGAGGAACTAATTTCCTTGTTTCAAAACTGAACTGCGATATTCTTTTAAATTGAAGCAATATTTCATAAAACAAGACATTGGGGGCAAACTTCTGGGATTGACAGGAACGTTTAAAAAGGGCAAGGAGGATAACATTTGGATTCCCAACATCAGGTTAAAGTTGTAGTTTTAAATTCACAAAGCATTTTGGGTGGTTCAGCTTCCCCAGTTGCAATCGTTAGGAATCTCTTCTGTATTTTATTAGGATAATGCAAGACTTATTAACACAACAGCCTATATTCACACTTGCAATCTTGTTAAGCAACACCAGGCCAAATACCTGAGGCATGTACCTGATGAGATAGACTTTTTCTTAGAAGCTCTGGTGAGGATCCACTTTTTCAGTGGTATGTGTCCTTGATAACTAAGACATTGCTTTGCTGAAATTGTTGCTTTGTGGGATGCAGACTGCCTGGTCTAACTAACTCTGTGTGAGCTAGATCCTACATACATGGAATGCACTAATATGCTCAAGGTTACAAATTTCTCACACATGGTTGGTTGACGAAGAGAGCAAGCGATCATAGGTCAAGCAAGATCGGACTCACCATGGTGATGTGACTACAGAGCCAGCTTTCACTGAAAGTAGCAGCAGCCTGATAAGGGCTCACAGTTTGACTTGACTTGGGCGAGTTCTCAAAAGAAAGCCAAACATCTTTTTCCTGCTATTTCTTCACAGATCCTTACCTCAGTGTAAACTGCTTGGCCAGCTAAATGCAGCAGTTACATTGGCTTTGGTGCACCTACAGAGGAGGAAGAGAAGGCGGAGGAATGCCCAAGGAAGGGTAAAGCCGTGGGAGGTTTGAAAACAATGATGAGGGCTTTTTAACTCAAAGCATTGCTTCACTTGAAGCCAACGTAACTCTGCAAATGCTGGGATGATGAGTGATGGGGGCTTGGTGATAATTAAGACACAACATAATTCGAGTTAATAGAGGACAGAATATACGAGGCTGCTTAAGATAAAGGACAGTGTTGAGTGATATCAGAGACATTGTATAGGTAGACCAAGTGATGGCATCGATAACTCATTAGTTCATCTATGTGTCAAATACAACAACGCAAGGTTGCACACAGTCAACATCAGCCTCAGACACTTGCCAGGGAGACAGATGGTGTTGGAAACCATGGACTGGAGTTTATAGCAGGACAGAGACCATATATAATTGGAGGAATTGGACCTTGCAAGCAACCTGATTTAGTGGTGGTGTTGAAGAGAGGCAATTGTGAAGTATAGCTGGGTATCAAGAGTATGCATGTGTAAACTAATGTGTTTTTGGACTGTGTCACAGTGTACAGAAGAGAAATAGAAGGAGGCCAAGGAAATAAAGGCAATGGTGCAAGGGCAGGAGGAGAAGTTATTCTCGAGGCAATTCTCCAACTCCAATCTTGTGTCTGAGAAACTACGACAAAAGTTCATTTGTTCATTCAATCATGGATCAGACAAGCATTTCTAAACCACTTTAAATCCCTGCTACAGCAGTCACAAAGAGGTACAGGCTAGTTTCAAGTAATGTAGGTTGGTGTTAAGTGGTATTAGCCTTGCATGAATTTGGCCCCTGCTAACTTTGTGCAGCCATTTAAAAGTGCATTTAGTGCTGGGGTTCACACAACAATGGTTTAAATTGACAGGAAGCACAACATTTGTTGTCTGCATTAGAAAAAAACTCAAGTTATGATACATGCAGCTGTTTTCAAGCACTGTACATCCTCCATCCCAGCCTAAAGACACAAATCAAAACATGTTATCAACAGGTGTGGAATCTGAACATAGATTTTTCTCTCTGTTTGTCACATGTAACCTTGTTTTTTTTAATCCAACAAAATATGAAGTTTACCTCAGTAACGTACTTGAATTCTCCACTTCTTCAAATAATTTTGACATTTTTTGAAGGAGTAATGATCAGAATTTAAAGGAACGTATTTCCCTCAGTACCACTGACAGCATGTCCCTCTCCATCTTGATTTGCAGGTTTAGTTTGTGGTTAAGAAAGCAAATGTACTGTTGTCAGTTATCTCAAGAGGGTTGGAATATAAAAGCAGTGATGTGCTACTGAGACTTTATAAAGTTCGAGTTAGGCCCCGTTTAGAATACGATGTCCAAGTTTGGGCCCCACACCTCAGGAAGGACATACTGGCACTGGAGCGTGTCCAGCAGAGATTCACACGGCTGATCCCTGGAATGGTAGGCCTAACATACCATGAACGCCTCAGGATCTTGGGATTGTATTCATTACAGTTTAGAAGATTGAGGGGAGATCTAATAGAATCTTACAAGATAATGCATGGATTAGAAAGGGTGGATGCTGGGAAAGTTGTTTCTGTTAGGTGGGGATACTAGGAACTGTAGGCACAGCCTTAGAATTAGAGGGGGTCAATTTAGAATGGAAATGAGGAGACAGTTCTTCAGCCAGGGAGTGATGGGCCTGTGGAATTCACTGCCACAGAGCGCAGTGCATGCCTGGACCTTAAATATCTTCAAGGCAGAAATTGACAATTCTTGATCTGGCAAGAAATTAAGGGCTACAGGGAGAGTGCCGATAAGTGGAGTTGAAATGCCCATCAGCCATGATTAAATGGCGGAGTGGACTCAATGGGCTGAATGGCATTACTCCCACTCCTATGTCTAATGATCTTATCTTAGGAGGTTAAAAAAAGCTGCACGTGCTCATTCTATACAATCAAATTCAGCTCAAGTCTCAGAACAAAAATATGACAACCAAGCTAACTACAAGGAGAGACTAAGGCCTTCAGAGAAAAGCTTCAATTAAGGTTTTTAAAATAAACAGAAAAATATGATAGACAAATTCATTTGTGAAATATATTTTATATGATTGACTGGGAATACTATAGTTCAAGTACTTTAGGTGGGTCAATTTTTGTCCAATATGTGCAGAAGGGTTTCCTGACACTGTATGTGGCCAACAAGGGGTGAGGCCGCATTGGATTTGGGTTAGAGTGGTGCTGGAAAAGCACAGCAGTTCAGGCAGCATCCGAGGAGCAGTAAAATCGACGTTTCGGACAAAAGTCCTTTTACTGCTCCTCGGATGCTGCCTGAACTGCTGTGCTTTTCCAGCACCACTCTAATCTAGACTCTGGTTTCCAGCATCTGCAGTCATTGCTTTTACCACATTGGATTTGGTTCTGGGTAATGAACCCGGCCAGGTGTTAGATTTGGAGATAGGTGAGCACTTTGGTGATAGTGACCACAATTCGGTTATGTTTACTTTAGCGATGGAAAGGGATAGGTATATACTGCAGGGCAAGAGTTAGAGCTGGGGGAAAGGCAGTTATCATGCAATTAGGCAAGATTTAGAATGAATAGGATGGGGAAGGAAACTGCAGGGGGTGGGCACAATTGAAACGTGGAGCTTATTCAGGGAACAGCTACTGTGTGTCCTTGATAAGTATGTACCTGTCAGACAGGGAGGAAGTTGTCGAGCGCAGGAGCCATGGTTTACTGAGGAAGTTGAATCTCTTGTCAAGAGGAAGAAGGAGGCTAATGTTAGGATGAGATGTGAAGGCTCAGGGCACTTGAGAGTTACAGGTTAGCCAGGAAAGACCTAAAGAGAGAGCTAAGGAGAGCCAGGAGGCTCTTGAATGATGACATGAGAAGTCATTGGCAGATAGGATCAAGGAAAACCCTAAAGCTTTCTATAGATATATCAGGAATAAAAGAATGACTAGAGAAAGATTAGGGCCAATCAAGGACAGTAGTGGGAAGTTGTGCATGGAGTCAGAGGAAGTTGGGGAAGCACTAAAAGAATATTTTTCATCGGTATTCACACTAGAAAAAGGCAGTGTTGTCAAGGAGAAGACAGATACAGACTACTAGACTAGATGGGATTGAGGTTCACAAAGGGAGGTCTTGGCAATTCTGGAGAGTGTAAAAATAAATAAGTTCCCAGGGCTAGATGGGATTTATCCTAGGATTCTCTGGGAAGCTAGGGATGAGATTGCTGAGACCTTGACTTTGATCTTTATGTCATCACTGTCTACAAGAAGACTGGAGGATAGCAAATGTTGTCCCCTTGTTCAAGCAGGGAACTAGAGACAACCCTGGTAATTATAGATCAGTGAGCCTTACTTTGATTGCAGGTAAGATGTTGGAAAAGTTTATAACAGATAGGATTTATAATCATCTAGAAAGGAATAAGTTAATTTTGGATAGTCAACACAGTTTTGTGTAGGATAGGTCATCCCTCACAAATATTATTCAGTTCTTTGAGAAGGTGACCACATAAGTGGTTGAGGGTAAAGCGGTTGATGTGGTGTTAAGGGATTTCAGTAAGGCGTTTGATAAGGTTCCCCAGGCTAGGCTACTGCACAAAATATGGAAGCATGGGATTGAGGATGATTTAGCATTTTGGATCAGAAATTGGCTAGCTGAAAGAAGACAGAGGGTGGTGGTTGATGGGAAATGTTCATTCTGGAGTTCAGTTACTAGTGGTGTACCACAAGGGTCGGTGTTGGGTCCACTGCTGTTTGTCATTTTTATAAATGACCTGGATGAGAGTGTAGAAGGATGGGTCAGTAAATTTGCGGATGACACTAAGGTCAGTAGCATTGTGGACAGTGCAGCAAGATGTTGTAGGTCACAGAGGGACATAGATAAGCTGCAGAGCTGGGCTGAGAGGTGGCAAATAGAGTTTGATGTGGAAAAGTGTGAGGTGAATTACTTTGGAAGGAGTAACAGGAATGCAGAGTACTGGGCTAATGGTAAGATCCTTGGTAGTGTAGATGAGCAGAGAGACCTTGGTGTCCATGTACATAGATCCCTGAAAGTTGCCACCCAGATTGACAGGGTTATTAAGAAGGCATACAGTGTGTTAGCTTTTATTAGTAGAGGGATTACATTTCAGAGCCGCGAGGTCATGTTGCAGCTATACAAAACTCTGGTGCGGCCGTACCTGGAGTATTGCATGCAGTTCTGGTCACCACATTATAGGAAGGATGTGGAAGCTATGGAAAGGGTTCAGAAGAGATTTACCAGGATGTTCCTGGTATGCAGGGAAGGTCTTAGGAGGAAAGGCTGTTTTTGTTAGAGAGAAGAAGGTTGAGAGGTGACTTGATTGAGACATCCAAGGTAATCAGAGGGTTAGATAGGGTGGACAGTGAGAGCCTTTTGCATCAGAGGGCAATAGCTAGCATGAAGGGATATAGCTTTAAATTGAGGGGAGATAGATATAGCACAGATGTCAGTTTCTTTACTCAGAGAGTAGAAGGTGCATGGAATGCACTGTCTGCAACAGTGATAGACTGGCTAACTTTAAGGGCATTTACAAGGTCATTGGATAGACATATGGATGAGAATGGAATAGTGTAGGTTAGATAGGCTTCAGATTGGTTCTACAGATCGGCGCAACATCGAGGGCCAAAGGGCCTGTACTGCGCTGTAATGTTCTATGTTGTATGTTCTATGTGGACAGGTAGAAAGAATGGGGTGGTTGGTGGTGATATTGATGAGGAAGTGCTGGGTACCATTGAAGTAGTTGATCAATTTTCCTGTCGGTGGAGAGAGGAGAGGGAGCTGATCTGTCTTTGAGTTGTATTCCTCCTCCAAGGAATATGAAGGAACATGTTTCTTCTTGTGCATGCGTGTGGAGAGGGAGAATGTTATAAAGTGTAGGTTTTCAACTCCATGTGCATAGTAATGTTGAGAGAGACTGGAAGAGGCACAGTTATTTCTCAGAGGTGAGGGTTTAGATTTTGTTACTTATTGGTTAGAGGGTGAATTCCTGGTGATGAGGGCCACTAAAACATTTAGATCATAGAATCCCTACAGTGTAGAAACAGGCCATTTGACCCAACAAGTCCACACCCGACCCCCTTAAGAGTAATCCACCCAGACCCATTCTCCATTCTCCATTATTCTCCATTTAACCCTGACTAATGCACTTAACCTACACATCCCTGAACACTATGGGCAATTTAGCATGGCCAATTCACCTAATCTGCACATTTTTGGATTCACTATGCTCTTTTAAGACCACCTGAAAGGACAGCATGGTGGCTCACAGCGCCAGGAACCCCGGTTCGATTCCAGCCTTGGACAATTGTCTGTGTGGAGTTTGCACATTCTCCCCGTATCTGCGTGGGTTTCCTCCGGGTGCTCCGGCTTCCTCCTACAGCCCAAAGTTGTGCGGATCAGGTGAATTGGCCATGGGAAATTTCCCATAGTGTTCAGGGCTGTGTAGGCTCGGTGAATTAGTAAGGGGAAATATAGAGTAATAGGGTTGGAGAATGGGTCTGGATAGGTTACTCTTCGGAGGGTCAGTGTGGGCTTATTAGGCCATATGGCCTGTTTCCACATTGTCGGGATTCTATGATTCTAAAATCCTAGCCTTCCATGTCTCTTTGTTATATCTTTTCCTTTAATTTCTCACTCATTTCTTTCTGATGTCATCTTTGAATGGTTGGAATTTTTTATATCATCAGAATGATATAAATACAAATTCATTGTGGGCTGGTTCTTTCCCCATTATTCTGGATTAGTGGTGCTGGTAGCTTCGAAATCGACGTTTTGGGCAAAAGCCCTTCATCAGGAATAAAGCTTTCCCCATTATTCACAATCCATGTTGTTCCATTTCAAATCCTTTAAATTTCAAAATTCCTAATTCTCTAGAGAATGTGCTGCTTTTATCTGTTTTATTGCTATGATGGCTCAATCTCACGTTTGCAATGTGGTGCCTATGACAGTGTGGTGGGCCCATAAGGTAGCATTAACTATAAACTCACTGTATGTAACACTCATGGCATTCATTCTCAGTAATCTCTCAGATTCTATACACTGATTTACATCAATTAAGTCCTCTGTTGCAAAGAGTGTTTCTATGTGTGTCCAAGATTTAATAAAAACATATATGCTTGGACTTTCATGCCTCTCGACCGTGTCCAAATGAAGGTTGGAGGGATGGGTGGATTAGAAAATGGGACTTGCATCAGGGATTCCTGCTTCTTTCCAGATGATTCCAAATTCCAAAGATGTGGGTAGCAAGTGCACGCCTACACTACCAACCTTGCTAGTTTCATTGCCAGAGTTTGGCATCTCTTGTAGCCCCTCACAAGAGACTCTCACAGAATCCCCACATGACTCCTTGTCTTTGAGCCTCGAAAGAATCGTGAACCACTGTCTGGGTTCACAAAACTTTTCAAAAGGCCTTACCCATGCCCCCTTACGCCATTTCCATGTCAACTCATGCCTCTTCAGCAAAACAAAATCTGGCCTTTTGTCTGTAAATTTTTGTTTAATTATCATTTTATTATTTTATAGGACACTGTGTAAGGATTCATGGAGCCCTTGCAACTACTGACAAAAGTTTTTCTGCTGGACTTCTCCACCTGTCAAAGTTTAATTCTCATCATTCACAGTCATAGAGCCATACAGCACAGAAACACAACCTTCAGTCCAACTAGTCCATGCGATCATGTTCCCAAACTAAACTAGTCCCACCTGCCTGCTCCTGGCCCATATCTTTTCAATTCTTTCCTGTTCAGGTACTTATCCAAATGTCTCTTACATATTGTAACTGTACCCACATCCACCACTTCCTCTGGTAGTTCATTCCACATACAAGCCACCCACTGTGTTTTTAAAAAAATGCCCCTATGTCCTTTTTAAAACTTTCTCTAATTTTAACATATGACCACTAGTTTTGAACTCTCCCATTCTAGAGAAAAGTTCCTTGTCATTCATCTTACCTATGCCATTCATGATTTATAAACCTCCACAAAGACCCCCCAACCTCTTACGCTCCAGTGAAAAATGTCCCAGCCTATTTTTATAACTCCATTCCCAGCAACATCCTGGTAAATCTCTTCTGAACCCCCTCCAATTTAACAGTATCCTTCCTGTAACAGGGCGACCAGAACTGCACACAATACTCCAGAAGAGGCCTCACCAACATTCTTTACAACCTCAACATAACTTCCCAACTTCTGCACATAAACATCTGAGCAATGAAGGCAAGTGTGCTAAACGTATTCTTAATCACTGTGTCTACCTGTGACGTAAATGTTAAAAAATGTACCTAGGTCTCTCTATTCTACAACACTACTCAGGGCCCCATCATTAATTGTATAAGTCCTGCCCTTGTTTGTTTTATCAGAATGTAATACCAAATTAAACTTCACTCCTCTTCAGCATATCAACCAATTGATCATGATCTCTTTGTAATCTTGGATAATTGTCCAGTCCATTACCAATTTTCTAACAGTGGTCACAGCACTAGGCAACAGAGTAGGGAGTAGTTATTGCTTGTAATCACCACTATTGCTATTTCCAGGATGGGATAATATTACTCTCCAACTGCTACTAGTTGCATTATGTTACCACAAGCAATAATCCAACACTTGGGGAATCATTTTAATTAAATCAGTCAAACAAGAGACTGACTGGATTAGATTAAATTGGCTATCCACTTTCAACCCCACCTCGTTTTACATTCTGTTGAATTTAGATTACTTTTGAATTATCTCTTTGAGTATCTACCAGATTTTCTGCATACTCTGTATTTACAACCAATTAAAAGACACGAGTCAGTTTAAAACATAACATTTTTGAAGGTTTCAGCATCTTTTCAATGTGTTATCTTTGGTACTATTTTATCATCATTAAGGTGATGGATGTCGAAGGAACATCTACCTTTTGTTCATACAGCTTTTCTCATCAAGCCTAAGGCGTCACATTTCAAGTTTGAATCCATTTATTTGTCTTAATGTCAAGTGATTGTTACTAACGGAGCTTGATGTTCTCTGTTAGGATTTAGCCACCAATAAGGTAACAGAGTTTGAACAACTCTGTTTAAATCTATAGGCTCACAAAAACTCAGCAAGTACAAACTAGCACATGGAAATACAAATACAATTAGACTAAAACT
The DNA here is from genome assembly GCF_047496795.1 of Chiloscyllium punctatum. NCBI lineage: Eukaryota > Metazoa > Chordata > Chondrichthyes > Orectolobiformes > Hemiscylliidae > Chiloscyllium > Chiloscyllium punctatum. Next base: position 91,606,906 of record NC_092758.1, read on the forward strand.
TTGAGGTTCTAAAGAAAGGTCAGTGGACTCAATGTGAACTGTTTTCTCTTCACAGACACTGCCTGGTCTGCTGAGTTTCCACAGCAACTTCTGCTTTTATTTGTTTCAGATCTCCAGCATCCACAGTTCTTTGTTTTATATTACGAAGAGTTGGATCTAGGATGAGGTGGGGAAGGGGAGATGAGGAAACTGGCAAAATCAACATTGATGCCACGTGGTTGGAGGGTCCTAAGGCGGAAGATGAGGCGTTCCTCTTCCAGGCATCAGGTGGCTAGGAAATAACGGTCGAGGAGGGCCAGGATTTGTATCTCCTTGATGGAGTGGGAGGGGGAGTTGAAGTGGTCAGCCACAGGGTACTGGGATTATTTGGTGCATGTATTCCAGAGATGTTCTCTGAAACATTCCGCGAGTTGGTGTCCTGTCTCCCCAATATAGAGGAGACCACATTGTGAGCAATAGACATAGCAGATGATGTGTGTGTAATACAGGTAAATCTCTGCCGGATGTGGAAGGATCCTTTCGGGCGTTGGGCGGAGACAAGGGTGGAGAGGTGGACACAGATTTTACACCTCTTGTAGTGGCAAGGGAAGGTGCCAGGAGTGGAGGGTAGATTGGTGGGGGCCATGGACCTAACAAGGGAGTCATGGAGGGAATGGTCTCTGCAGATAGGGGTGGGGAGGGAAGTATATCCCTGATGGTGGGGTCTGACTGTAGGTGGTAGAAATGGCAAAGGATGATGTGTTGTCTCCAAAAGTTTGGTGGCATGGAAGGTGAGGACCAAGGATGGGGCAGGGTGGAGGGGGGGGAGCAGTGATTGTGTTGTATCTTTGTTATGTTGGGAGTGTGGGGTTCAATGGCGGAGGTGTGGGAAGTGAAGGAGATGAGCCGGAGTACATTGTTGACCATGTGGGAGGGGAAATTGCAGTCCTCGAAGAAGGAGGCCATCTGGGATGTTCTGGAGTGGAATTGCTCCTCCTGGGAGCAGATGCAGTACAGGTAGAGGAATTGGGAGTAAGGGACAGTGTTTTTACAGGATGTAGGGCTTATGCCTGAAACGTCGATTCTCCTGCTTCTCGGATGCTGCCTGACCTGCTGTGCTTTTCCAGCACCACACTTTTCAACTCTGATCTCCAGCATCTGCAGTCCTCACTTTCTCCAGGCCAAAATCAGAGTCTGCAGATATCTCAGAGGATTGTCAAAAGAGATTATGGGGTAATGGAGGAGCTAGATCATGGAGGAATTTGAAAACAACGATGAGAATCTTAAAATTAAGATGTTGAGTAATTGGTAGTGAGTAATGGGTGAGGAAGGATTAGTAGCTTTGTTATGAAGATGTGGGTGTACCTTTAGGAGAATTAAAAGCAGCAGAACTACTGGATACAGCACCAAGTGTTCTCAATAAGGCAATGTATGTACAGTAATGTATGTAACAGTGGGTTGAACAGCTCGAGTAGTTCATTGCCTGGAGACAAAAACAAATTCAAATTCAGTCAATTAGTTTAAATTATACCCCGATCAAAAATACCATCTCTAATCAAGTTTGAATTGTGTATGTTGATAATATTAAAAGCCAATGACACAATCCAATGCTCTGGGGTATTAGACTGGGGGGAAATTGAACAGTTGAGAGGAGAACTGCAAGCCTAACATGCCAGACTGCTTGAAAAAACTCTCCTAAAAATACCTTTTCGATCAGTAACCTGTGACACAGAAATTCCTAACAAGGAGAAAAGAAGACACAGGAAGATCCGAAGACCAGAACCTGAAGTTGCCTGGCTTTGAGATAAGAAATGTTGTTTTGAAAATCTTATTCGGTAGTTTTATCGGGCTAGTTTTATAGACAGGAAGGTAAAAGATAGGTTAGAAAAAGAAATTGTAAACAGTGGTCAGTTAATTATTCTCTGTTCTACTATAAGAAATAAAGTTGTTAATTTTTACTTTAAATAGTTTCTGGCCACTTGAATTTTGACAGATTTCTGCACAGGATAAATCTTTTCTGTGTTGCTGGTTTTAAAGTAAGCAGGAGTAACACATTTGATGATTCAGGACAAAGGCACAAGAGCTTTAGATGAATTTGGAATGTGAAAACATTCAATGATTTTGAAAAAGTAAGGAAAGTGACAGATCAAATGAAAGTTTGCAAGGATTTACGGGGAATAAAGGGTTTTTTGAAGACAGAAAAGATTTAAAGAAAGGAGCAACTGAAACTGAGAAGACAGTTGTTAACAGTATCGGTTGTGGAAAAAATCAATGGAAATTGGGTGGTCACCAGCTTAATGGGAATAGGTTTAGAGAGGAAGTGGTGGATCTGATGGAGAAGATGAGTTTATAGACAGCATGGGGAGATAAGAGAACAGTATGAAAGGAAACAAGTTCAGGGCTAGAGCAAGGAGAGACTTAGAGGATGAGATAGTGGGAGGCAGGGAAGGGGCAGCTGATCGGATGGTCTCAAAAACACAAGTAATTAAAGTATGGTTGTAATTATGGACAACTTCAATCTGCATATATATTGGGCAAATCAAGCAGTAACAATATCACACAGGAGGGATTCCTGGAGTATGTATGGAATAGTTTATTTGGCTCAATACATTGAGGAACCAAGTAGAGAACAGGCCATCCTAGACATGTTACTGTGCCATGAGAAAGGAATAATTAGCAATCTAGGCCCCTTGAGGAAGAGTGACCATCATATGATAGCATTCTTCATTAACAGTTGCATAGCTGATTCTAAGACCAGGGTCCTGAATCTAAAGGAAGGAAATTACAATGATAGAAGGCCTGATAACCTCTATCCCAGAGTACTTAAAGAAGTGGCTATAGAAATAATGGATGTATTGGTATCATCCTTCAAGATTCCATAGCCTTTCAGACTGTTCCTATGGATTTCAGGGTCGTTACTTCAATCCCACTGTTTAAAAAAAAAGAGGTAAAGAGAAAACACTGAATTATAGAGCAGTCAGGGTGACATAAGTAGTGGGGAAAATGCTAGAGTCCGAATAAAAAATGTAATAGTACAGCATTTAGAAAACAGTGTCAGGATCAGTGAGAGTCCACATGGATTTACGAAAAGTAAATTATATTTGATAAAACTACTGCATGTTTTTGAGGATCTAATTAGTAGAATTGATAAGGGGGAGCCAGTGGTTGTGGTTTACCTGGACTTTCAGAAGGCTTTTGATAAGGTCCCACTTATGAGTTTAATACGTAAAATTAAAGCACATGTGATTGGGAATAGTATAGAACTTGTTAGCAGACAAAAACAGAGTAGGAATAAAGGGGTCTTTTCCAAATAGCAGGCAATGCATAGTGGGGCACCACAAGGATCAATGCCCTGACCCCTGCTATTCACAATATATACTAATGATTTAGAGCTAAATAAATATAGTTTTTTCCAAGTTTCCAGACAACAGAGCTGGGTTGAAGGGTGAGCTGTGAGGAGGATGCAGAGACACCTCATTGTGATTTGGAACAAGTTGAGTGAATGGGCAATTACATGGTAGATGAAGTATCATGTGGATAAATGTGAGGATATCCACTTTGGGAGCAAAAACAGAAAGGCAGATTATTATCTGACTGGCAATAGATCAGGAAAGAGGGAGGTGCACTGTGATCTGGGTGGACTGCACTGCATCAGAGGACTCTCCTGCTCTGAGGACTACCTGCCAACTGCCAGAATGAACATGGACGAAAGGATTTCCATTAACTACAAATTAATTGCAAAGTTAAGAATCCCCAAAATTGACTGTTCAACTATTAATATTTCACTATCCACTCTTCACGAATGACCAAGAGACTGAACTTTCTTTTTAAACTCCTTTTTCATTTCTAATCCATGTGTGTGTTGCTCTATGACACTTTGCATTTAGTGAAGAAAAAGGACTCATTATTTTGTTAACTCAAGGAAACCTGGTTAAATTGTCTTCATTTAAAATATGTTAATTTGGTATAGGAAAATGATTTCTCTAAACAAGTAAACACTTTATAAATTAACTTTTGTTGTGACCAATAAAGGAGAGCCAATTTATCCCTTCTCATTCAGGTTCCCATTAATTTTGGGAATCTTATCTGGAACCATAATAACTTGTGGAATCTCACCCAGGGTCTGATCATAACAAAACCTTTCATCATCTTATGTGGCATTATGATTTGCTAAATGGGATGGACTTTGAAAAGATCTAGTACCTCAAAACGTGGCTTGAACGAGGTGTTGTGGGCCATCATCAGAACAACTGTATTCAGCCACAACCTGCAACTTCTGAGACCAGCATATCCCCCACTCTAGCATCAATCCAGGAGATCAACCCCAGTTCAATGGAGAGTGCAGGAGATCATGTCAGGAGCAGTACCAGGCAGAGCTAAAAATGTGGATTCGACCTGGTGATGCTGTAACATGCAAAATGCCATAAGCAGCAAGTGGGAGGCACATCAGCTCTAAGCTCTGAGGTTTAGCTGCATCCAGCTGTGAGTGGTGGACAGTTAAACAACCAACAAGGATTGGAGGCTCCACAAATATCCCAATCCTCAATGATGAGGAAGCCTAGCTTCTCAGTGCAAAAAGACAAGGCTGAAGCATCTGTATTCATCTTCAACTAGAAGTAGCAAATGCTTGATCCATCCCAATCTTCTTCTGAGTTCCCAACATCACAGGTGCCAGTCTTTAACCAATTTGATTTACTCTAAGTAATGGCTGAAGACACTGAATATTGCAAAAGCCAAGGTTTGTGACAACATTCCAGCAATAGTACTGATGACCTGTGCTCTAAAACTATCAGTGTTCCAGTACAGATACAACGCTAGTATCAAACTAGCAATGTGATAAATTGCCAAGGCATGCCTTATCTACAAAAAGGAGAACAAATCCATCCTGGTCAATTACCTCACCATTCGTCTACTCTCCTTCAGTAATAAAGTGGTGATAGGGATCGTTGACAGCGCTATCAAGTGTCACTTGCTCAGCAATAACCTGCTCATTGACACTCAGTTTGGATTTGCCTGGCCCCTCCACTCCTGATTTCATTACAGCCTTGTTCCAAAAGAGCTTGGACAAAACAGCTGAACTGCAGAGGGTGAGGGTGACCGCCCTTGACATCAAGGCTACATTTGATGGAGTGATGTCAAGGAGCTCTAGTAAAACTGGAATCAATGGGAATTGGGAGAACATTCTCTATTATTTAGGATTATACTCAGTACGTCAGGCAGCATCCAAGGAACAGGAGAATCGACGTTTCGGGCATAAGCCCTTCTTCAGGAATCCTGCCATTCCTGAAGAAGGGCACATGCCTGAAACGTCGATTCTCCTGTTCCTTGGATGCTGCCTGACCTGCTCCGCTTTTCCAGCAACACATTTTCAGCTCTGATCTCCAGCATCTGCAGTCCTTACTGTCTCCTCGAAGATTATACTCAGTATAAAGGAATATTGTTGTGGTTGTTGGAGGTCAATCATCTCAACTCTGGGACATCACTGCAGGAGGTCCTCAGGATAAAGTCCTAAGGCCATTGTCTTCAGCTGCTTCATCAAGGGCCTTCCTTCCATCATAAAGTCAGAATCTGGATGTTTGCTGATTATTTCATTACAATCAGTAACATTTAAACATTTTCAGACACCAAAGCAACCCGAGTCTACGTGCAGTCAGATCTGGATAGCAATTAGGCTAATAAGTAGGGTTTGTGCCATAAACTAACAGAATACCTCCACTTGGCTGGATGAGTACAGCTCCAACAACACTTTAGAAGGTCAGCATCATTCAAGACAAAGCATTCTGCTTCCCTGACACACCATCTACCACTGCAGTGACAGCAGAGTGCATCAAGTACAAGATGCCCTGAAAAACACATAATTGCTCCACCAACAGTACAAGAACATCTTCTAAATCTGTGACTTCTGGATAGACAAAGTATGAAATGCACAAAAGCACCACCACATACAAGTGCCTCTTCACCCAGCATCCTGGTATGGAATTCTATCACCATCCCTTCATTGTCAGTGGATTCAAGTCCTGGAAATCCCTCCCTAACAGCATTGTTGATGAACCTACCCACTTGGGTTTCAGTGGTTCTAGAAGGCGACTCACACCAACCTCTTTAAATGATTTAGATGAGAATTTAGGAGAAATTGATTAGTACGCTTGTGGATGACAACCAAGTTGGTGGTATAGTGGACAGTGAAGAAGGATATCTAAGATTACAAAGCAATCTGGATCAATTGGACCAATGGGCTGAGGAATGGCAGATGGTGTTTAATTTGCATAAATGAGAGGTATTGCATTTTGGTAAAACGAGCAAGGTCTGGACTTGTACAAATAATGGTAGGGTCCTGGGGGCTGTTGTGGAACAGAGAGACCTAGGGGTTCAGGTACATAGTTATTTGCAAGTTGTATCATAGTTATACAGGGTGTTTAAAAAGTCATTCATTACTCAGACCATTGCATTGATATGTCATATTGAGCTTACACAGGACTTTGGTGAAGCCACTTCTGGAGTATTATATACAGTTCTGGTCACCCTGCTATAGGAAGGATATTATTATGCTGGAGAGGGTTCACAAGAGATTTACCAGGATGCTGCTGAGAATGGAGAGTTTGATTTATAAGGAGAGGCTGGATAGGCTGGGTCTTTTTTCCCTGGAGCGTAGGAGATTGAGGGATGACCTTATCAGGGTTTATAAAATCATGAAGGTCATAAATGAGGTGAATAGCAAAGGTACCTTAGGGTTGGTGAGTTCAAAATCAGGGGGCATATTTTTAAGATGAGAGGAGCAAATTTAAAAGAGACCTGAGGGGCAACTTTTTCACACAGAGGGTGATTCATGTGTGGAATGAACTGCCAGGGGGAGTGGTAGATGCAGGAACAGTTACAACAGGTCAGAAACATTTGGATAAGTACATGAATAGGGAAGGTTTAGAGGGATTGGGCCAAGTGGGTCTAGTTTTTGTTTGGGAAATTGGGTTGGCATGGAAGAGTTGGACTGAAAGATCTGTTCCCGTGCTGCATGATTCTATGACTCTATCGCATTTAAGGATCCCACAAATGAATTTTTTAAAAAATTCTGATGAAGATCGTCAACCTGAAATGTTAATACTGTGTCCCTCCCCCCAGATGCAGCCAGACTGCTTGAGCATTTCCAGATTGTTTTATTTGTATGTGATTATGGTACTGAGTTCACTATTTGTCTGCTTATTATTTCCACGTGAAAGTGTGTTGCAGTATTTACATGGGTACCAGGTAATTTTCAGGGTATTTTTGACAAGAAGAGTAGACGGCCTTTTGATAATTGAGATTGAAAGCCCTCATTAGCACTGAGCTATTTAGCACAGAGGCACACATGCACAAAACATTTTCCATGTTGCTTTCACTGATACCATCTCACTTTCTATTGAAAGCACGGCTTCAACATTCCTTTGCCATTTACGGAATCGTTTTGCCGTAAGAGTAAAACAAGGGGTAACTGAAGTATGTGTTTGTTTTTCCAAGGGATCATTTGACCCTCACAGTTTGTCAGGACATTCCTTTTTCCAAATGAAACACCTTTTATCTAGAAAACAAACACCTGGCATTAGGCATTTCTTTATCAAGAAGATCTCAAGGATGGGGAGTAATTTATTAGTAATTATTGTGAAACATATTTGAACACGTGTATCTGTCAAGAATGTTCATATTAACAGTCTAATTCTTTGTGTAATTCTTTCTTAATAAATTGGGCTACAGTTGAATACTGATTTTTAAAAACCTGAGTATATCCAGAAAATTGCTTTTGGCTCCTGACTGATTTTGTTTTCAGTTTCAAACATTGTTCTGTCTGCTGCTAACAATTAATTGTGATATTGAGCGTTTAAATCTGCTATGTTATTTTGTTAAAAAATAAATAAATATCCTTTGTTTTACAGAGAATATAAGTCAGTTTTACATCTACCTATTCTTCAGTTTTTGCTGAAGAATCACCATGCTTCACTGCAAATATATCCAGTTGCTGCCAAATAGCTCTACTCACCCACCGACAAAGAGTGATCCAGACAGCAGAGGGAAAATATCCAATGGTGACTGCATTTTCACACTGGAATTCCTATTGCTTTGCAAATTCCACACTTGACCTTTCCTACGAGACTGTCTTTAAGTCAATAGAAAGAAATTATGGAAAAGGGAGATGTGGCAAAATAATTATATAATATAGAAAGAGACATGATTAAGATAGCACTAGAGAGGAACTGCCATAGTAAATGCTGTTTTATACAAGGGGTTACTGTGATAAACTTATGAGGAAGCTCTTGGCATTTCTCATACCAGCGATAGTTGTAGAAAAGAATGTGCATCAGTCAACCCAATTTTAACACATTGTAAATGGGTGCCCTTAAATAAATTAAAATGCTGTGATGTATGACAAAACAGTATTGCTAGCAGCCATCTGTTTCAAGTCACAGTAGTATTGCACCATGTTGGTCAACTCTTTGTTGGCTTCAGAGCTCCATTTTAGCAAGCCAGTGGCTGCTCAAGGCTTGTGTAAAGATTGGTAGCTCGGGCGTCAGTTGTTGTAGTTGTGGGTAAGTTTGCCAAGCTGGGAAATTGATTTGCAAACATTTCGTCCCCTGTCTAGGTGACATCTTCAGTGCTTTGGAGCCTCCTGTGTACTGTGTCTTTGGGAATTTATTTGGTTGTGTTTCTGCTGCTTCCGGTTGCTGGTTCCAGCTTTTCGTTGTAGCGGCCGGAATATTGGGTCGAGGTCGATGTGCTTGTTGATGATGTTTGTGGCTGAGTGCCATGTTTCTGACACACTTGCAACAGAGGAAGACAGTGAACTGAGAAGGAGATTGGTCTCACTGACTTCTGTTCTCCCTGGCCTTTCTTCGTGGCTAGCTGAAGGCACTCAATACTGTAAAAGCTATGGGTTGTGACAATATTCCAGCAATAGTATTGAAGACTTGTGCTCCAGAAATGTTAACACGGTCCCTCTCCTCAGATGCAGCCAGACTACTTGAGTATTTCCAGACTGTTTTATTTGTATGTGATTATGGTACTGATTGCATGATTTATCTGCTTGTTATTTCCATATGTAAGTGTGTTGCAGCATTTATGCCTGTGCTAGATAATGTTCAGGCTATTTTTGACAAGAAAGGTATATGTCCTTTGATAATTGAGATTGAAAGCCCTCATTAACACTGAGCTAGTTAGCCCAGGAGCACACATTCTTGTTTTTGCTCCCCTTTGCCAAGGCCCTTCATTATAGTCAGCCTCCAAAAGTCATTGCTCTGTCTCTCAATTGTTGCTGTCAATATCCCCCATTTTGATATCATGCCTACACATCTCCATGGAGCAGAGGTAGGATACTCAGAAGGTCTGACAAGTGGCTAGTTCACCATAAAAAAAAGGTGTTCAGCTTCTTCCCACCAGATCCTGAGTGAGATTCCAAAAGCTATTACCGATACAAACGGATATTCCAAATCATTAAGCTTCTGGGTAAGACAGGATGAACTGACTCCTTTTCTTTATTCACTCACCCCATCCATTGGTCATAACAAGGTTTAGTTGAAAAAGGATTTAACCTTTCTTGGTGCCTTTCTCCCACAACAAATGAATTTATGTTTTAAGAGAATTCAGTTTATCCAGGCATCATCGATTTAACACAGTATGTAGAACACAGAACGTTGAACAGTACAGCACAGTACAGTACAGGCCCTTCAGCCCTCGATGTTGTGCTGACCTTTTATCCTACTTTAAGATCAAACTAACCGAAATACCCTTCATTGTACTATCTTCCATGGGCCTATCCAAGAGTCGCTTAAATGTACCTAATGTATCTGACTCTACTCCCACTGCTGGCAGTGCATTCCACACACTCACCACTCTCTGTATAAAGAACATACCTCTGACATGTCCCCTAAACATTCCTCCAATCACTTTAAAATTATCCCCCTTCATGACAGCCATTTCTGCCATGGGAAAAAGTCTCTGGCTATCCACTCTATTCATTCCTCGCATCATCTTGTAGACCTCTATCAAGTTACTTCTCATCCTTTTTTGCTCTAATGAGAAAAGTCCTAGCTCCCTCAACCTTGCTTCATGATGCATGCCCTCCAGTCTGGGCAGCATCCTGGTAAATCTCCTCTGAGCTTCCACATCCTTCCTAAAATGAGGTGACCAGAACTGAACACAATATTCTAAGTGTGGTCTAACCAGGGTTTTATAGAGCTGCAGCATAACCTCGTGGTTCTTAAACTCAATCCCCTGCTAATGAATGCCAACACCCTAATTACCTTCCGAACAATCCTTTCAACTTGGGTGGCAACTTTGAGGGATCTATGGACATGGACCCCAACGTCCCTCTGTTCCCCCACACTGCCACAATCCTTCCGTTAACCCTGTAATCTGTACTCAAATTTGACTTTCCAAAATGAATCACTTCATACTTTTCCAGGTTGAACTTCATCTGCCACTTCTCAGCCCAGCTCTGCATCCTGTCAATGTGCCATTGCAACCTACAACAGCCCTCCACATTACCCACAATTCCACCAATATTTGTGTCATCAGCAAACTTACTAATGTAGCCTTTCACTTCCACATTCAAGTCATTTATAAAAACCAGGAGGAACAGAGGCCCCAGAAGGTTCCTTGCAGAGCACCACTGGTCACTGGGCTCCAGGCTGAATATTTGCTATCTACCACCATCCTCTGCCTTCTATGGGCTAGCTAATTCTGTATCCAGATAGCTAAATTTCCCTGCATCCCATGCATCCTTACTTTCTGAATGAGCCTACCGTGGGGAACCTTATCAAACACCTTGCTATAATCCATATACACCTCAATCACTGCTCTACCTTCATTATTATATTTTGTCACATCCTCAAAGAGTTCAATAAGGTGTGTAAGGCATGAGCTGCCCCTCACAAAGCCATGCTGACTATCTCTAATCAAGCTATGCCTTCCCAAATAATCATAACTCCTGTCTGTCCAAATTCTCTCCAACAATTTGCCACCAATAATGTGAGACTGGTCTGTAATTCCAAGGGTTATTCCTTTTTCTTTTCTTGAACAAGGGAACAACGTTTTCCACCCTCCAATTATCTGGTGTTACTCCAGTGGACAATGAGGATGCTAACAATCATGACCAAAGGCTCATCAATCCTTTCCCTCGGTTTCTGTGGTACCCTTGGGTATATCCGGTCTGGCCCAGGGGACTTATCTATCCTCATGTTTTTCAAAATTTCCGGCACATCCTCCTTCTTATCATCAACCTCTTGGAGTGTATCAGCCTGCTTCACGCTGTCCTCACAAATGACAAGCTCCCTCTCACTAGTGAATACTGAAGCAAAGTATTCATTAAGGACCACCCCTACCTCCTCCAACTGCAGGTTCAAGTTCCCTCCACTATCCCCAATTGGCCCTAACCTCACTCTGGCCATTCTTTTGTTCCTCATATAAATGTAGAACACCTTGGGATTTTCCTTAATCCTACCCACCATGCCTCCTTCTAGCTCTCCTAAGTCCATTCTTCAGTTTCTTCCTGGCTATCTTGGTAACCCTATAGGACCTGTCTGATCCTTCTTCCTCAACCTTAAGTAAGCTTCCTTCTTCCTCTTGACTGGATGTTCCACATCTCTTGTCATCCAAGGTTCCTTTGCCATACCATCCCTCCCTTGCCTCAGTGGGACAAACCTATCCAGCACTGGGAGCAAGTGTTAATGAAACAACCTCCACATTTCTGTTGTGCATTTCCCCGAGAATATTTGCTCCCAATTTATGCTCCACAGTTCCTGCCTAATAGCATTGTAATATCCCCCCCCCCCAGTTAAATACCTTCCCATACTGTCTGCTCCTATCCCTCTCCATAACTATAGTAAAGGTCAGAAAGTTGTGAATCACTGAAATGCTCTCCCACCAAGAGATCTGACACCTGACCTGGTTTGTTGCCAAGCACCAAATCGAATATGGCCTCCCCTCTGGTCGGCCTATCTACATTTGAGTCAGGAATCTTTCCTGGACACACTTGACAAAATCTGTTCCATCCAAACTATTTGAACTAAGGAGGTTCCAATCAATATTAGGAAGTTGAAGTCACCCATGACAACAACCCTGTTCCTTCTGCACCTTTCCAACATCTGCCTTCCAATCTGCTCCTCCGTCTCTGTTGCTATTGGGGGGTCTATAGAAAATTCCCAATAAAGTGACTGCTCCTTTCCTGTTCCTGACCCCCACCCATACCGACACTGTTGACAGATCCTCCTCAACAACCTCCCTTTCTGCAACTGTGATACTATCCCTGATTAGCAATATCACTCTTCCCATCTCTTTTACCTCCCTCCCTATTCCTTTTGAAATATCTAAACCCTGGAACATCCAGCAACCATTCCTGCTCCTGTGATATCCAAGTCTCCGTAATGACCACAACATCGTAATTACAAGTACTGATCCATGCTCTAAGATCATCATCCTTATTCCTGACAATTCGTGCGCTAAAATAGACACATCAACCCATCAGATTGACTGTACCTTTGCCCTATCAACTGGCTACCCTTCCTCACAGACTCTCTGCACACTGTACATGCCTGTTTACCAGCTACCCATCCTCTGAGCCATAGCTCTGGTTCCTCCCCGCCCCCCGCCCCCGCCAAATTACTTTAAATCCTCCTGAGGTGCTCTAGCAAACCTCCCACCCAGGATATTGGTGCCACTCCAGTTCAGGTGCAACTCATCCTCCTTGTACAGGCCCCACCTTCTCTCCTACACCAGCTTGCTCTCTGTTCCTAGCCTCGCTAGCCTGTGCAACCGGTAGCAATCCTGAGATTACTACTCTGCTCATCCTGCCTTCTAGCTTCCAACTTAACTCCCTATGTTTATTTTTCAGGTCCTCATCGCTTTCCCTAGCTTTGTCATTGGTACTGATGTGTACCATAACTTCAGGTTGCTCGCCCTCCCCCTTATTAATCCTGTGGACTCGAGCTGAGACATCTGGCACCTGGGAGTAGACAGGCAAGAGGCTGGAAGAGCACAGCAAGCCAGGCAGCATCAGGAGGTGGAGAAGTCAACATTTTGGGTGTGACCCTTCTTCAGGACTGGGGGTGGGTGTGGGGGGAGCTGCAGATAAAGGGGGTGGCGGGGGCAGGGTGGTGAAGTGGGGAGGGTTAGACAGGTAGAGGGTACGATCTGGTTGATCAATGGGAGGAATGAATCCGGTTAGTGGCAGGGAGGAGTGGAAGGGAACAGGAGAGGCTGGGAAAGGAGTTGGGGGATGGGAAAGGAGGTCCCAGGAGTCTCGTACGCAACCAGAGAATCTCCTGTCTGTTCCTATCACTATCCTATTCTCTCCCCTTTCCTTCTGAGCCACAGAGTCAGGCTCACTGCCAGAGACTGCTGAGGCTTTCTCCTGGCAGGTCGCCCCCCCACTCCACCCCTCCCCCCCAAACAGTATCCAAAGCTGTTATACTTATCACTGAGGGGAACGGCCACAGGGGATCCCTGCACTGTCTGCCTATTCCCTTTCCCTCTCCTGATGGTCACCCAGCTACCTTTATCCTTTCACTTAGGTGTGACTACTTCCCTATAACTCCTCTCTATCAACCCCTCAGCCTCCCAAATGCAGGGAGTTCATCAGTTACAAAATGCAAAAAGAAATATTAATGCATCACAGATTTAAAATAAGAAATGAGTCCCAAAGAAGTTAAAGATTAGGAGATGTATGGGATCAATTTGCTTGGGTCACCTTCATGGAAAGCAGACCATGGAGTGTTGTTTGAAATCCTTTTATCTTATTTCCTTCTTACGGACCTGCTGGCCACTTGGCTTTGAGTATGCGGAGTGAGAGAATCCTTTTACCTGCAATACTCAGATAACTAGTGGATGGTTCTTTGACTGTGACTTTCCCAGCACACAATTGTTCAAATGGAGGTCAGTACACATGCACAACTTCTCCTACTCGCATGCACAGAGCAGGGTGGCTGTCACTTTTAACATTTTTTTAATGTAAGATTAAGAGCCAAAAATGACTGCAATGGGTGGCTTCCTGCTGAAAGGAGGATGTTAATCATGCTGGCTTCTCTTCTTGGTACAACACTCTCTGTTTGATACTTCCCTGACACTGTAAAGGTGCAACATTCCATGGCTTCTCTACAGGACTTGGCCAGAAAGTACTGAATATATGTCCACAGTCTGTACTGATCTTAATTTAAGAAAACACATTTTGGAATTAAAAGTTTAAGAATGTCCGTACCTCTTAAGGGCTCTGATCCATCATCCCGACTGCCACCCATCTGGTCTGAGCCAGTCCACATGTCGTAGGCTTCACATTGAGTGTATGCTGATAGAATTTGCACACTTCAGGACCGCTGAGTTACTGACTTTGTCCTGGCAAAAGAAGCCAAGGATATGTCTGAGACAACAAAGGTAGAAACGAAGCTTTTCAGCCTTTTCTCCTACACAGCATATGTTGTCCTCCACTGTAGAGAAATGCACTGAGGATGCACACTTGGTAGGCTTGTAGTTTGGTACTCCTGGTCAGACTGCAATTGTTTTATACTCTCTTATTCAGTTTGGGTGTAATAATTGCAGCTTTTGCAAAGCGTGAGTTGATTATGTTAAGTAAAGATGAAGTCACACATTTGTGGTGGTTGTGGAGTGTGGAGATGTGAGGCTATCAATGGCCCTCATTGTTGATACTGATAGATGACATTGTGGCAGACCTTGGACCATTGGATTTGTCTTTCTGTTGTTGATGGTCAAACCAAACTCTTTACAGGCATAATAGAGTTTGCTTTCGAAGATGTTTGGGATGGAATATTAGTGCAGCATTGACACTAGTGAGCAATTTCACTGGGAGGATTCAGTGCACCATCACAAAAGCTAAACACCTTTCCACCAGGACTGACACATAAATACACACCCTTTTGGAGATGATCTGTAGAAATATGACAGCAGCAAAAAGAAGAATATACCAAAGTGTGCCAGTGCCAGAAAACAATGCTGTTTGACCCCGGTGTGGATCTTTAAAGGTTCCAGAGATCCCCAACCACGTGTCCTTAACCGTCATGTTGTCATTGAAAGAGGGGATCATAGTGAGCAACTTTGGCAAGCAGCCAATATTTTATAGCTGCCTGCTGAGCACATAATCAAATGCCTTGGGATGATTGATGAGACAATGCAGTGTGGATTCCTTTGTTCCCAATATTTCTCTTGCAGCCACCAAGCCGCGGAGATCATGTCATTGTAGATATTCCAAATCTGAACCCACACTGCGATCTGGGATAAATGCATTCAGCCAGGATCTACAATCTATCAAGACCCACGTGGGCAAATAGTTTTCCCACAATACTTGACAGGGAAATTATTTAATCATTTTTACAATTGCTGTTTGAAGATTAGATTAGATTCCCTAAAGTGTGAAAATAAGCCCTTCAGCCCACACTGACCCTCCGAAGAGTAACCCCCCAGACCCATTTCCCTCTGACTAATGCACCTAAGACTACAGGCAATTGAGCATGACCAATTCACCTAACCTGCACATTTTTGGACTGTGGGAGGAAACCCACACAGACACGGGGAGAATGTGCAAACTCCACACAGACAGTCACCAAAGGCTGGAATCGAACCTGGGACCCTAGTGCTGTGAGGCAACAGTGCTAACTGCTGAGCCACTGTGCCGCCCCAAAGGGTGTTGTCACCCTTGTTCTTATACATCATCTTTGCATCATGCATTTCCTTCAAACCAAGTCAGAGAACTGTAAACAAATCTTTCAAATTCCAGTTTACCACGTTTGATGAGTTCCCATATATCACATCTTTAACTGGGGCTTTAACCAGATAATTGAATCATTGGCTCTAGTAAACTGTTCCACTGTAGCTTCAATATCTTACTCTGCCACATCTGGTAAGATTTCAATTGTATTTTGGAGCTTCAGAGAAAACAGTGTTCTCCCAAGGGTACTAGTAAATGTTTCAGTCATCACCCGAATTGTTTACTACTGATGACATCCCCGCCTTTGTTTTCAATAGAACCTTTTTATTTCATGCTACATCTGTTGCCTTTTTGACTCTTTGTATGTCTTCTTAGCATTCCTTGTATTGAAGGACATCTGGTATATTCTGGAAAAGTTGTAATAAATAGTTATGGGCAGCTGCCTAGCAATCTTTACTTCATGATGATCTCAATGCATTCAGTGTTTTCTTGCTAAGAGTTATTTTGTCATTTATAAGAGCAAACTGTTTGATTTCAATAACAGATTCCATTACAGTGATGTTAGCTACAAACATTTTTTCTATTTTGTATTTTCTATTCTCACTCACGATATGTTAAGTGTACAGTATTGTGGCTGGTGTTGCAAGGTATGTTCCATTTTGTTTCTGCATGGGAATGCCAGAGAGCACCTGTTTAATTAAACTGAAGAGCTGTCAGTTTCTATCTGTACAGCCAATACAGCTGACATTGATACATCAGACAGAGTGTTGTAGAGCACAAATTATGTACCAGAATATTATGCAGAGAAATGTGATTAACAGAGAATATTAAAGAGTAGATGGCATATCAGAGGATGTTATAGAATGTTTTACACAAGTATATGACATCATGGAATCATAGAATTCCTGGAGTATGGAAGCAGGCCCTTTGGCCCATCGAGTGCACATTGAGCCTCCGAAGACCCATTCCCATACCTTATCCCTATAACCCTGTATTTCCCATGGCTAGTCCACCTAGCCTGTGGATACCTGGACACTATGGGCAATTTAGCATGACCAATCCACCTAACCTGCACACCCCTGGACTGTGGGAGGAAACTGGAGCATACAGAGGAAACCCACGCAGACACAGGGAGAATGTGCAAAATCCACACAAACAGTCGCCCAAGACTGGAATCGAACCCAGGTCCCTGGCACTGTGAGGCAGCAGTGCTAACCACTGAGTCACTGTACTGCCCAAAATGTTAAATTATTATAAGAAATGGAATATGAGATTGAATTACCACGAAGAAGGTGGATGGTGATAGAAAATTCTGATGCGCAATCTTTTTGAGATAAATATAATCTCAGTTGACATTCAACTAAGTCAATGTGGTCTGTTAACAGTGTTATTTTTTGTATAAGTTTACTCAGTTTAATTCCTCTTAGAATTCTACATTTAATCTAAACCTCTGCTTTCAAATTTTCTCATGTAAGATGAATGCTTGTGAAATCTTCAACTTGTGTAGGCATGAGTATTCTTCAGGTACTGAAGGTGTAGTTACTCAGAAGACTCGTGTTGCTCTGACTTCTCGTTGTATTGCCTTAGTGTTGAGGTAGAATCCTTGATCTTGTTTACAATAAGCACAGATACAAGAAATAAAACTCAATACAAAATGCACATTATTATGCTCTTGCAATTTTCAGTGAAATATATTTTTCTGGCATTATAGTGTATATTGCAGTCTTTCTGTTCAGAACCAGATCAGACTTCAAGAAGTTCTTATACTTTAACTTGAAGGGAAAAGAAATCCATGGCGCAGGAGCAAAAGAGATCTCAAATGTTTCCATCCTGCCCACTCACTTTCACTTGTGATAAAAGAACTCATCAAAATTAATAGGTTAAGCAATTTTCATAAGCACATACTAGCATTAACAGCTGAAACCATGTATGATACACATAGAGAGATTATTCTCTTAGATGAATTTAACCATTGCACCACACATGATGGAAAAATATCCAGGATCTGTACTTGCAACTGTTCTGTCTCTTTAGCCTCAACTGGACTTTGCATAATTATAGGTAAAGCTGTAACTTTCACTCCTGCGAAATAACTCCCTGAAGTAAATCAATTCCAACCACAAGTAATTTCTCAACTATTACTAATCCAGACAACAAGTCACACCCCAATCAGACTTTATATAATAGAACTGGGATAAACTCTCCACCTATCTCAATTACCAACATTTTGGCTTTCATTGAACTCTCCAGTGGGAACATCAAATCCTTCTCCATCAAAACAGCTTGAGTAGCCTTAGTATCTCTTAGTACACTTATGGGCCTGGATTCAACATTTGAAGAAAAAGGGGGTTATCTTCCCTTTAGACATAAGCCTTTCATTTCTCTCTTACCCTATGTGCTTCCTCTGAACTCACACCAATATCTATATCCAGTCTCTTAGTTGTAGTTAACCTGCAATGAATAGGAATGAATAAAACTACTCTTCAAATTATGAACTAAGCAAAATAGCAAAGAAATGCAGGTGCTGGAAATCAGAAACAAAATCAGAAATTGCTAGAAAAAATCAACAGATCTGGCAGACTCTTTTGAAGTAGGGTCACTGGACCCGAAATGTTAACTTTGTTTTCTCTCTACAGATGCTGCCAGACCTGCTGAGTTTTTTCAGCAATTTCTGATTTTGTTTCTTCACATTGATTCTCCTCACTAAGGCCTACTTCAGCATTTCTGTTTCCTTGGCATCAGTTTAAGGTTATACTGATGTTTTTTTCCTTCTCTTTCCCCTTGTAATTCTAATTCTAGTTCTAATTCCCATTTCTTTCCTTCATAACTCCATTTCCCTTTCTGCACCTATCCCTGCCAACTCTAATTTCTTCATCCCCTCCTCATGCTCAAACTGTTTTAATCTCCTAATTCCAACATTTCACTACCCAGCATACCTAGTCGCTCTTGTATTTCTCCTAAACCCAAATGCTATGCTACTATCTCAAGTATCTCTGCCTTCTTAGCTCTGTCAGGCAATGCTGCGTCTCGTTTACCTGTCAAAGTCAAATAATCTCATCTTTAAAACTCCCCTTAACCCTGCCTGGGACATGCCTGCCATCTACAGGAAATCCTTAAACACAGGACAAAACCTATCATTTCCTTCACCTGTATTATTTCCAAATATTGCACCCTAACTCGCATTGCCTCTGTTTCAAACGTATCGCAGCCAACCCCCAAAACTTTGTTACATCTCACTGGAATAGACCCAAGCCCATTGTTCCCAAAATTATCACATAAGTTGAAGATTTTATGAAACCTGAAGCCTGAAGAAAGCAAGTTTATTTTCCCTCACTGATTCCAGCTGTTGCTGTTAATCAGTAAGTCAGAGATTTTATAAGTGGGAAGTAGTTGCCCTGTGCCTTATGCAAGCGAGTAAAAGTACCTGGAGAGGAGAGGGAAACCACCAAACAGTAATTCCTGCCAAGCCAAAGGATCACCTCAGCAAACCTTTTAGATATTCAACTACTTTTCCGGATTTTCCCTCCACTCATAGCACCAATGTTTTTTTGCATATCTGCATGTGTGTGTTTTTCTTATTCATTCGCAGGATGTTCATGTTGCTGGCGATGCCAACATTCATTGCCCAGAGGACAGCTGTGAGTCAACCACATTGCAGTGGGTCTGGAGTCACATGTAAGTGACACGAGGTGAGGATTGCAGATTTCTTTTTCTGAAGGACATTAGTGAACCAGATTTATTTTTACAACAAAGGTCATCAGTAGATTCTTAATTTCAGAATCTTTAAATTAAGTTGAAATTCCACCATCTGCTGTTCCATGATTTAAACCCGGGTCCACAGAATGGTCACTGAGTTTCTGAATTAATAATCTAGCAATAAAACCACTGGGCCATTGCTGCCCCCAAACTTTGTACAGGGAGTTCTATAAGGGAGTTTGATTTTTAACTGGGAGAGTTATATGTCAACAATTTGTAATTGTTTACCTGTCGTTAGAATCTATTTATTTTATATGTATTTATCTATCATTATAATATTTGTTGTTAAGTCCTTACTTACTGTTAACCTGGGCCTTTAAAATGGATAAATTGGAGGATGTTGTGTACTTTTATAAAATCTTTAGTTTTTGTGATGACTCCAGAAATAGCAAGGTTGAATTTCCAGACCGTTCCTCAGTGAGACATAATAAAGGTACAAATCAGCTAGGAGAAAGTGAGGACTGCAGATGCTAGACTTCAGAGTTGAGAGTGTGGTGCTGGAAAAACACAGCCTGATTAAGCACCATCCAAGGAGCAGCAGAATCGACATTTCAGGCATAAGCCCTTCATCAGGAATGAGGCTTGTGGGCCAAGGGGGCTGAGAGATAAATGGGAGGGGGTGGGGGGAAGGTAGCTGGGAATGCGATAGGTAGACGAAGGTGGGGGTGAAGGTGATAGGTCTGAGAGGAGGGTGGAGTGAATAGATGGAAAAGATGATGAAGAGGTTGGACAGGTCAAGAGGGTGGTGCCAAGTTGGAAACTGGGATCTGGGATAGGGTGGAAACAGGGGAAATGAGGAAACTGGTGAAATCCACATTGATCCCATTTGGTTAGAAGGTTGCAAGGTGGAAGATGAGGCATTCTTTCTCCAGATGGTGGGTGGTAAGGGTTTGGCAATGGAGAAGGCCCAGGTCCTGCATGCCCTTGGGGGAGAGGGAGGGAGAGCTAAAGTGTTTGGTCACGGGGCGGTGAGGTTGCTTCATGTGTGTGTCCTGGAGATGTTCTCTGAAGCATTACAGTAAATGACGTGTATGGAAGTGCAAGTAAATCTCTGATGGATGTGGAAGACTCCTTTGGTCAGTAAATGATGTGTGTGGAAGTGCATGAAATAAAGGTGAACTCTCAACATGCTTTTGTTTTGCAACATTTAAACTGGAGTTGGCACAAAATATTGTCCACTCAGTGAGGGTTACAACTCATGTCTCACATTTATAACTGGTTTGTATAGCACCTCACAAAAATCTTCCAAATACAGCTGATTGTGCCAAAGGATAAAAGCAAAATACTGATGATGCTGAAGATCCAAAACTAACACAAAGGTGCCAGAGAAACTCAGCAGGTCCAACAGCTCCTCTGCAGAGGGAAATGGAGTCAATGTTTTGACACCAATATGACTGTTCTTAAGAACTGAACAGTGATAGAAAATGAGTTTTTAAAATACTTTTGACAGAGGCCCAGTTAAAAAGGCAAAGGGCTTGTTAATGACGGAGGACAAAAAGCAATGTATAATGGGTGTAAATTACGGTGTAAAAAGGAGAGAATGGGTCCTCTCAATGAAGAGTCAAAGTAAACAAGAAACAATCAAGACAAGGTTGACGAAAGGAAGGCAGAGAGATGGTAAGAAAAATGAAGAACAGGCATGATGCAGTCAGTTTCTGAAGTTATTGACGTCAATATTGAGATTTCAAGGCTGGAAAGTGCCTAAGTGGAAAATGAGGTGCTATTCTTTGAGCTTGCATTGTGCTTCATTGGAACTTGCAGCTGTCCCAGGAGAGAAATGTTGGCATGAGAGCAAAATGGTTTAGTGAAACGGTAAACAACTGGGAAGTCAGGGTTGTTCCTATAGTTAGAGCGGAGGTGTTTCACAAAGTAGTCACCTAATCTACATTGGTTGCTCCAATGTAAAACATTGTGAGCAGTGAATGCAGTAGACTAGATTGAAAGAAGCTTCATCTTAGTAGGTGTCTTTGGGGCCTTAGACAGTGAGGAGCGAGCAGATGAATGGGCGAGAGGTACACCTTCTATGATTGCATGGGACAGCGCCATGTTACATCTCTTATTCTCTTTCTCCAGCATTAACAGCCTGCTTATCTTTTACACTGGGCCTCTGCTTCTATCAAACTTTTTTTTTATATTTCAGTTCTGAAGAAGTCATACACAACTTGAAATATTAACTCTGTTTCACTCTCCACAGATGTTGCCAGACCTGCTGAGTTTCTCCAGCATTTTCTGTGTCAAAGGATGCTTTGTTTATGTTATCATTTCAACTCTTCATCGTCTGGTTAATCTAGGAACTGAGCTGCACACTGTCTGAGAATCAATGTTGCTAACTATTGTGTAATTAACGGTTGAATGAAATACAAACCATGTTATATTGTAAAGGTTAATTCCACTTTGTCATGTGCCTAAAACACTAACAATCTTGTCATGTGTATCTTTTTTGCTCCAGGCCATCCTTTCAGTTCAGAGTCTAATGAAATTTTGTCAATAAACTTGATATTCTGACCTTAATGCCATGATATCAAATGCACCTTGAGCAATTAGATAGTGAGTGTTGTGCTGACAAAAAATCTGAAAAAAAGTTTCACTGGACTGAGCGATACACATGGAATGATGAGCCTTGTCATAATATTCAGCGAGACCTTTAACTGAAAAAAAGTCACTAACTTTAAATTCTTAGATGCTTTGTCGGCAGCTGTTCCATATTAGTTATGCATTTACCTTTAATATCCATGACCATAATAAGCAGCAATGACCTGAAAATAATCCACAGAAACGCTTTCTGAACCTAGTCTGTACCCGGGTCAGGTTTCAGTGTGTTTGGAAGTGTATCGAGATACAATTGGCATCTAAAATTGATTTATTCTTTAAAATTAAGAGGGAAAAACATCGTGTTCCGACTTCAAGCAGAATGGTCTAGCAAAAATAAACCAGGATATATTACCATACATTGGATGATCCATAGCTGTAATTCATACTGGCTGACAGGATCTGGTTCCACTTTTCAAAAAAAGACTAGCAATGGAAGGGTACCAGTCCTCACTCAGCCAGGGTCAGTGAGTTAAACAATCCAGAAATTAAACTCCATATATTGAAGAAATCCTGGTTGCCAGGGTATGTTGTGCATTGTTAGAAAAATATGCACAATATGTACTGAAACCACAACAGTGTGTTTCACTGGGAAGTTTAATGTTCCCAATTTAACAATGCAGGATTTATATAATTGGAATGAAAATTGAATTGACTACATAAAAAGTGGATATCTGTGAACCAAAATCCAGGAACTCTTTGTTATTTGTGCCCATTATATTCATTCCTATAATTGAATTGTTTCAACTGCGTATCTTTAGTATTTCATTCTGAGATTATACTCACCAGTTTCTCGCCTGGTACCTCCAGTCACCTTCAATGTAAAGTAATATTTGATTGAGATTAATTGGGCAAGTGATGCAAATATTTGAAATAATCACTACAAAAGTATTTGCATTTCAAACATGCTGCTTCAAAACTTAAAGTTATGCTGCCTTAATAAATGAAACTGCATTTTTTTTTACAATCAACACAACCAGCTATTGGGTGAACTGCAGTGTACATGTCACAGGTTATATGAAAGCAACATAACTGCACTCAGACATCCTGGCCAGCCCAAAGAGAGCTTGTAAAAGCCTGACAGCTGCAGAATAATCTTCATTCACATCCTTTTCCAAGAAGCAACAAATTCAGAAGAGGTGAAAACCGGTGTTTAACAGAATTCTTCTTGACTGATGTTTCCTCTCTGAGTTTAAATATTTCACTACAAACAAATGGCTCCATCAAGTGGTCAGGATCAAGTGACACAAAAGATTAGCATGTGAATGTTCAAATTTGAGACAAAGATTGAAATTCTTATGGTACAACCAGTGAATAGGCTACATCTCATTAAGTTGCCTTTAACTTAATTTAAAAAGCAGCTGAATCTTACTTTTTTTGATTAAGTGCCAGTTGTGTCGGTTTCTTGAGAGGGTTTCTCGCTGTGAGGCTGACTACGTTTTGTCTCATATCTTACCAACCTCACCCCTTTGACTACCCATCCAAACCTCATATTCAATTTCATCCCATCTTGTGATGCACAGTTCATGGAACAACATGATACTTCTTGGATATCCTGGAATTAACATCTTTAAATGGCTGTTGTGTAACCGGAAAAGCACTGTTAGTCTGAAGCTGCCCTGCACTCTGCATGATATTTGCCCTAGACATGGCTTCAGTTGGGTGTCCCACTTTGCAGGTAAGGACCCAGAGGTCCTGCTGAATTGACTGAGGTACCAATGACTGTTCTCTTTTCCCAGTACCAACAGAGGAGGTCATGACACCAGACCATGCCAACCTGATCTGGAGGTGCTAACTGAGTCAGCGCAGTCTCAACAATGTGGAGGAAGGCACAGCTATGTCGGAAGAAGGTCAAGACCTTCTCTACTCTGCCAGGGTACGTTTCAGCACCTTCTCTCCAATACCTCACATTCACTCCTGTACCCACCTCCCACCAGGGCTCAAACTCTACCAATGCCTGCATTATATTCCCTCACTCGCAGTCACATAGCCATCACCACTAACTCTGAGTACCCATTGTGCCACCTTCTCACTCACTCAGGACAAACCCCTCCTGCTCCAAAAGTAAAACCAGTACCATTTACTATTATCGCCCTTAATACCCGCCTAGCTCCAGGAAGAAAACAAAATAGGGCAGAAAGAGTTACAACAGATGGTAGGATGCCCTGCATTCAACTCCGCATTCCTAATGTGGAAAGCATTCAATTCTGACTCCCCAAGCAGTTTACTATATCCAAGTCCCTGAACTGGAGGCTGTCCTTGAATTTACATGAACTAACAGTACAGCAATACAGCAGTAATATGAGCCTCATATCTCTGACTGAGGAGGCAAAGTGAAAAAGGCAATGCAAGGCAGGGATACTGTGAGTATCCAGGTAGGTTAAGAGTGAGAGAATGCTACGAGACGACGTGATGATAAGCCCAGAGATAAAGCATTGTCCAATCCATGAGCTGGGAGAGTGTCACTAAGTATCCAATGTGCTACAGCAGCGTTATAATGTTAGTTGCTGATATAGCTCAAGTTGCGACATTGAAGTTCGAAGTATACTGTAAGTGGGTCAGAGATGTGCCATGAGGATTCTTTGAGGCTGGTACATGTCAGATGCCGATACCTGTGGATGTGGGGTGCATGTGACCAGTGCCCCATACAGCATTCCCTAAAGATACTGGTGCCCAGTATCCAACAAGAACTCCTTTGCAGAACATCAGCAGCGAGATGATGTAGCTGGGTACTTGCTGTAAGTTCCCTGCTGAGAACTGACAACCTTGAGCCTCTTCCGTGTGTTTGATAAGATAGGAAGCTGAATATTAATGAGATGGTTTGTGGCCTGGTGAGAAATTAATTTCGTCACTTGGCAAATGCATAAATGATGCAGCAAATTGCTCCTGATGTCAAGATATCGGCACTTCTTGTGCAATTCTGTCACAAATCTCACCATACCCTACATCATTCAACCCAATATAAGATTGTGTCCAACATTTTATATATCATCAAATCTTTGGACTACATTTCTCCCTTTCTCCTTCCTTTCTCTCTTGTCACTTGCTTGAACTTCACAACGTAACTGCAGATGAATGTGCTCTTGATTAGAAACAGAATTAGCAATATTACCTTCTTTATGGCATCCGATTCCCCTCCCTGTCCACTCAGAAAACATTGGGCATGTCCCTTTGATTCTGCTCTGCACAACTGCCTGTTTCATTCTTTACTGACCAGAACTGGACTTAGTGTTACACATGAGATCTCACAAAAATGCTGTATCCAGTTAAATCATTCTCCTTTCAATCTACGTTCTACTGTGTTGCTTATAGTAATGCAATAAAGTATTGATTTTTTTCATAGCGTCACTGTATTGATGAGACTTGTTTAGCATTCAGACTACTAAGATTCCAAAGGTTTTTCTCAACTTTCTGTTTACCAATTTCAACACATTCAGTAATCAGTGTGTATTTCGCACTCATTTCCCTTGACCCACTTAGCTTGGCACCTTCTATGAATTGGATTACTTTGTACTGAGTTTCTAAGCTTAATGCATTCACTCATCCATCTTCAAAAGGGAATAGAGTATAATGGAAACAGATTTAATAAAAACATTTGTAACAGGACAGTTATATGATGAAGCTCACTTATAGTCTGGTGAAATGTGAATAGCTGTTGGGCACATTCCTCTGCAGCAGTTTACAAGCAAATCAAACTAGTTTTGCTAATCCGACTTATTCCATAGAAAAGAGCTCAGTAGGACAGGAATGCAGTCCGTGTGCATTGTGGCTATCAGATAACAATGCCACAGGGTTTCAGACACTGTCCCTTTCCATGAATAAGTTGAAAATCTTGACCTTGACATCTTTACAAACATAGTACAAAATTGATTGCAAAAGGTGAGGCTTGTGATTAGTTTGTGTTCTACCTTCAAGCTATCAGTTTGGGTACATGGAGCTTGTAATTATTAATTACATGGTTCTGAAATGTTACTAACATATAACTGATGGTTTTTGATTTTGAAAAAAAATGCTGACCACAGATTATGTAGATGTATTTCCTTAGTAGGTGGTTTGGTAGCACAGTGGTAGCACCTCTGCCTCTAAGCTAAGAGCTCTGGATTTAAATCCTATCCAGGATATGAAGAGCAAGAAAGGTGTGTTTCTATCGTGGCAAAATATGATAAACATTGACTTTTAAATTCTTGCAGCATTTGCCTATGGTGGGTGATAAGAGCAGCAATATTCATGTATAATATGTGCAAAGCCATGGAAAGAAATCTTGGGGCATGCTATTTCTGGGCCCTTTATTCTCACTCCTTCCCCCTCCTCCTCCGACACTCAACATCTTTAACTCACTCTTCACATTCTTCTGAATTAGGAGCAAAGATCAAAACATATTTTTTGACAGCTCTTCTTGAGATTTTCTTTACAGAATTCTAAATTTGTTTCTCAGGGGTTCCTTTTTCATTCTGCCGAACTCATTTATTGAGTAATTCAATAACAACGCCTTCTGTATTTGCATTAATAAATGAGGTATTTAGAGTCAGCCCGAAGCAGAATTAGAATACTACATCAGTATCACCAATAGTTATCGACCCTCCATTAAACTTAAAGCTGCGACACACAATGAGAACCCACAAAGTTTAAATCGGCACATGTGACCAGCCATCATTTTTCAACAAAAGCTTTTTCAAAGTAACTGATGCAAGAAGTGATAGAGATGGGTACAATTGCAGCATTTAAAAAATGTTTGGACAGGTACATGGATACGAAAGGTTCAGAGGGATATGGGCCAAATGTAGGCAAGAGGAACTAGTTTAGCTTAGGAAGCCTGGGTGGCATGGAGAAGTTGGGCCGAAGGGCCTATTTCTGTGCTGTATGACTATGATGATGACATTTCACCACATAAGGAACCGATTTCCATAGATTTGTGGTAACTTAATTGAGACATATAAAATAATCAGAGGGTTAGATCGGGTGGACAGTGAGAGCCTTTTTCCTCGGATGGTGACATGAGGGGACATAGCTTTAAATTGAGAGGTAATAGATATAGGACAGATGTCAGAGATAGCTTATTGACTCAGGAAGTAGTAGGGGTGTGAAATGCACTGCCTGCAACACCATTAGACTCACCAACTTTAAAGGCATTTGAATGGTCATTGGATAGACATATGGATGAAAATGGAATAGTGTAGGTTAGATGGGCTTCAGATTGGTTTCACAGGGGGTCGCAACATTGAGGGCCATAGGCCCTGTGCTGTGCTGACACAGCAATGGATTTCCATCAGAAATGCATGAAAATCTGGAAAATGTTAACCTGGCAATTATTACCCTTTTCACTGCATCTCAATCTCAACCTCGATGTATGTATAATAATTACAGGTACCAATATCCTGGTGGGGTGGAATTTGCTAATGCTCTTCGGGTGGTTGTAAACTAATTCAGCAGGGCGGTGGGATTCTGAATTTTAGCACCAGTATACAGGAGGCTGAGAGTAGTGAGGTCAGAAATAAGAGTGTCGCGGTAGGCAGGAAGGTGGTTTGAAGTGTGTCTACTCCAACACCAGGAGCATCCAGAATAAGATGGGTGGACTTCCAGCATGGGTTGGTACCTGGGTCTTCGATGTTGTAGCCATTTTAGAGACATGGATAGAGAAGGGACAGGAATGGATTTTGCAGGTTTCAGAGCTTAGATGTTTAAATAACATCAGGAAGGCGGTAAAAGAGGAGGAGGTGTGGCATTGTTAGTCAAGGGCAGTATTACAATGGCAGAAAGGGTGTTTGAGGTAGTATGGGCTGAGGTTAGAAACAAAAAAATGGAGGTCACCCTGTTGGGAGTTTTCTATAGGCCTCCAAATAGTTCTGGAGATGTGGAGGAAAGGATTGCAAAGATGATTCTGGATAGGAGGAGAGTAACAGGGTAGTTGTTATGGGGCACTTTAGCTTGCCAAATATTGACCAGAAACATTATAGTTCAAGTACTTTAGATGGGTCAGTGTTTGTCCAATGTGTGAAGGATGATTTCCTGTCACAGTATGTAGACAAGCCAACATGAGGCTAGGCCACATTGGATTTGGTACTGGGTAAAAAACTAGGCCAGTTGTTAGATTTGGAGGTAGGTGAGCACTTTGGTGATAGTGACCACAATTCTGTTACATTTACTTTAGTGATGGAAAGGGGTAGATATATTCTGCAGGGCAAGAGTTATAGCTGGGGGAAAGGCAATTATGATGTGATTAGGCAAGATTTAAGATGCATAGGATGGGGAAGGAAACTGCAAGAGATGGGCACAATTAAAATGTGGAGCATTATGGGCGGCACGGTGGCAATGGGCAGCATGGTGGCACAGTGGTTAGCACTGCTGCCTCACAACGCCAGAGACCCGGGTTCAATTCCCACCTCAGGCAACTGTCTGTGTGGAGTTTGCACATTCTCCCCGTGTCTGCGTGGGTTTCCTCCAGGTGCTCCGGTTTCCTCCCACAGTCCAAAAATGTGCAAGTTAGGTGAATCGGCCACGCTTAATTGCCCATAGTGTTAGGTGAAGAGGTAAACGTAGGGGAACGGGTCTGGGTTGGTTGCTCTTCGGAGGGTCAGTGTGGACTTGTTGGGCCAAAGGGTCTGTTTCCACACTGTAAGTAATCTAATCTAATATTCAAGGAACAGCTACTGCGTGTCCTTGATAAGTCTATACTGGTCAGGCAGGGAGGAAGTGGTCAAGCAAGGGAGCTGTGGTTTACTAAAGAAGTTGAATTTCTTGTCAAGAGGAAGAAGAAGGATTATGTTTGAATGTGACATGAAGGCTCAGTTAGGGTGCTTGAGAGTTACAAGTTAGCCAGGAAAGACCTAAAGAGAGCTAAGAAAAGCCAGGATGGGACATGAGAAGTCTTTGACAGGTAGTATTAAGGAAAACCCTAAAGCTTTCTATAGGTATGTCAGGGATAAAGAAATGACTAAGGTAAGATTAGGTGAATGTGAGTACTGCAGATGCTGGAGATTAAAGTCAAGAGTGTGGTGCTAGAAAAGCACAGCAGGTCAGGCGACATCCAAGGAGTGGGAGAATCAACATTTCAAGCAAAAGCCCTTCATCAGGAATCAGGGTAAGATTTGGCTAGTCAAGGACAGTAGTGGGAAGTTGTGTGTGGAGTCCAAAGAGATAGGAGAAGCCCTAAATGAATATTTTTCGTTAGTATTCACACAGGAAAAGGACAGTGTCTCACAAACCTAATTGAGTTCTTTGAGAAGGACTTCATAATTTTATATGTTTCTTTAAGATGAAACCTCATACTTCCAAATAAACTTGTTTGAATGTAACCTGTGTTGTGTGATTTTTAACTTTGTCCACTCCAGTTCAATACCACCTCCACATCTTTGTTAGTCTAGAGCTACAGTAAGTTACACAAAAAAGAAATTGCTATTTATATGGTGTTGCAGAGTACTTAAGAAGTTACTTCAGAAAGTGGCAGGCAATTTGTATAGACAAAGCTGCTACAAACAGTCTGGTGGAAATCAATATAGATCCAGTGAACATTGTCAGCATCATATCAGTCAGGATAGGCACAGCATTACCATATGATACAGGTCAATACAGATACACGTGAATATTATTAGTTCAATATTAAGCACATGGCTAGCTCTTAGTCGACTACTTGTATTTGTAATTGAATCCATATTAGTACAAAAACTAGTCCAAAATAATTTATACATAAATATCAGGATCTTTTTCCGGATGTCGAAGAGACCTCTTAAGCAGAAGATAGCCTCACAATGATCACTAACTATTCAATGTGAGTGATTCAAACCATCTGCAGATGAAGTGCTAGAACTAACGGATTGTGCACAGCAGAGCAGAGCCCATCAATTGAGTTATTCATGGAAAACCTCATTAACCCAGAACAACAGCTTTCTCATACAGGCTCGACAGCTGATGCTGACATCATCCCCCACAGAGTGACATTTTATTCACAAATGTCCATGTGTAATAAGTGATATCAGAGCAGCAGCCAGAGCAGGAACTGCTCAGCATTAGTCAAGCTAGTCAATGATGCCATTCAGGAGACAATCTCTAAAGCTGGAACTGACCACAATATAGTGAAAGCTGCCAATAAAAGATTTAGTTACTTCCACATTCAGCCAAGGGCCCTCAAAGTACATTTTAACCCATAAATCACTCAAGATTTTGGTTATGCAAATAGTGCACAGATTTAGTCAGCAGGCAACTACAATCTGAGTTAACAAGACACAATCTCAAAACAATCAACTTTTATTTCTAAAACCCTGTAAAACATCAGTTCAGTGGTAAGCACTCACAACACCAGGGATCCGGGTTCAATTCCAGCTTTAGGTGACTGTCCGAGTGGAGTTTGCACATTCTCCCTGTGTCTGCGTGGGTTTCCTCTGTTTCCTCCTGCAGTCCAAAGATGTGCAGGTTAGATGGATTGGCCATGCTTTAAACTGCCCCATAGTGTCCCGGGATGTGCAGGCTGGGTGGATTAGTATGGGAAATGCGGGGATAGGGTGGGGGACTTCAGAGGGTCGATATAGACTTGATGGACTGAATGGCCTCTTTCTGCGTTGTAGAGTCTATCCAAAGCTCGACTTCGTGCAACTTGAGATTGCAGTACGCTGCTGTGCACAGAGACCTGGGTGTCCTCCTGCATGAATCACAAAAAGTTGGCAAGTGGAATATTGTCCTTCATTGGTAGAGGGATAGAGTTTAAAAACAGGGAGGTTATGCTGCAGCTTTATAGGGTGCTAGTGAGGTAACACCTGGAGTATTGTGTTCAGTTTTGATCTCCTTACTTGAGAAAGGAGGTTCACAAGATTGATCCTGGAGTTGAGAGGGTTGGTTTATGAGGAGAGATTGAGTAGACCGAGACTACGCTCATTGGAGGATCAAATTACTGCAGATACTGGAATCTGTACGAAAAACAAAAGATACTAGAGATCACAGTGGGTCAGGCAGCATCCATGGAGAGAGAGCAAGCTAATGTTTCGAGTCTAGATGACTCTTCATCATACTGAATGGAATCTCGAAGAATGGGAGAGGATCTTAAAGAAACATATAAAATTATGAAGGGAATAGATAAGAGAGAAGCAGGGAATTTGTTTCCACTGTCGAGTGAAACTAGAACAGGAGGGCATGGCCTAAAAATAAGGGGGAGCAGGTTTAGGACTGAGTTGAGAAGGAACTTCTTCACCCAAAGAGTTGTGAATCTGTGGAATTCCCTGCCCAGTGATGCAGTTGAAGCTACCTCACTAAATGGTTTTAAGGCAAAGATAGATCTTTGAACAATAAAGGAATTACGGGTTATGGTGAGCAGGTGGGTAAGTGGAGCAGAGCCAGCAAAAAGGGTCAGCTATGATCTTACTGAATGGTAGAACAGTTTGGTCTGGCCAGTTGTGTTTAATGAAAACTGTTCTGCTTCATTCACAACAGTGCAGACCCTATATTTCTATAGAACTTACCGTCCTAGAAACTGACCCAATTAGGTCCAAACATTTCGTACTCATGTACTTATCCAAATGATTTTTTAAATGTTTCAACTGTACTTGAATCCACCACTTCCTCTGAAAGTTCATTCCTTACACAAACCACTTACTGTGTAAAAACGTTGCCCCTTTAAAATCTCTCATCTTAAAAATATGCCGCATTATCTTGAAAGCCCCACCTTAGGGAAAAGACACCTGTTATTCACCTTATCTATACCCCTCATGATTTTATAAATCCTTTATAAGGTCACCCCTCAACCACTTTCGCTCCAGTAAAGAAAAGTCCAAAACTGACTCAGCTTCTGCATCACGTTTGGCCCCTCTCACTGTCAACTGCTGATATTGTTGGCTCCATGATTATTTCATTTTCAGCATAGCATGAAACCTGGCAATCAGCTGGCAACAGACACACAGACCATTCTACACTGCCGTACTTAATTAGTGACTGGACTTGTAGATGAAGGGAAATTAGTAGCCATGATTACAAAACAGACAGGTTTTTTGTATTCTTTCATGGGATGTGGACATCAGTGGAAAGGTCAGCACTTGCTACCCAACTTAATTACCCTTAAGCTGAGCAGCCTGCTCGATCACATGGAGGTAAAGATAGCATTAGTGAACCAGATCAGTTTTTACATCAATGATAATTATCATGGGGCTTAACCTTAGCATATTTTGGCAAAATGTCATTTTCATCAAGTTTCATAGAGAGTTTCTCTCCGAGAGGCCAAATGAGTTTTCTCCAACAATCATCCCAAACTTGCTTCAACAACTACCTACCACACTCCTACACCAGCCCTCTTGACCATTGTTGTCTGATACTCCCACTCTCTGCTGCCAGAATTAATTGTCACTGTCAGGATATACCAACATATACGGGAATCCTTGAGGCCAGCATCATTCTTTGAACACAAGCATGCACCCAGTCAAGCATTGCCAGTCTAGAGTTGCTCTTCACTGCCAACATAGTTCCACAGGAGTCACAAACCAGCTTCATACAGCACAGATATGGCATGGCTGGCAGTTCCTTGCACATGCAACTGCACTATACCTATGGCTAAGCAACTGACCAGCCCTTAGCCACATCCCATCTTACAAGCCTCTCAAAGACACCATCATAGCCCAACATTTCATTAATAATGAATGTGGGTTCATCACCTACAGGAAGTCTCTGACATTGAACAGAAATCAAACAAACAGACACTGCATTCACGTCTCAGAACACAAATGAAAAACTTGTGTGTTCAGAACCAACAATTTTACAGTCAATGATTTATCAGTACACCCAGATATCATCTGCTGGAACCAGGAGTCAATTAAGTCCTGTCCAGTGTGTAGTATACATGGATAGGAAAGGTTTTAGGGGGACATGGGCCAGATGCAGGAAAATGGGACTAGTTTAAATTGACAAATCTGTTTGGCTTGTCGGAGTTGGACCAACGGGTCGTTTCCATTCCATATGATGCTGTGATTCTATCAGTGATGTTCCTCCTGCTCTGTGTCCTTATTTGCCACCTTAGAAGGCAGCTCCTGCTCCCCCCAGTTTCTTAGCATTCTTCATCTCTTGTTGCCTGGTCCAGTTTTGCAGAGCATAGCATGTTAAGAGTTTGTGGCATGCTGCGTCCAATCTGAACAGCCCAAACAGCATGATTCATTTTCAGCTGTTCTGATGTCTGTTCCACTCTAACCCTATCCAAAGTAAGGGATGCATTTCTGAGCTCTGCCACAGTCAGGGGATACATAACAGAACCATCAGCCAATAGTCGCAGAGGATAGCCCTTGTCTCCCAGTTACAATCTGGACCCTAAACTTCAGCAGGAACATGAAAATTCTCAAGGATGAGGGCATTGTGGTGGCCGCCAAGGTACCAGGTAAAACCTTTAAGATGTTCAACTGGTGATCACAGAACACTCGCAATTGATGGAAGGGCTTGGCCTAATTATCAGGTTGTCCAGTTCACAACCCCACACCAGCACCCCCCTATTGAACTCCCTGAACCTCCGTAACTCTTTGTACCTAGCACTACCTGGATAGTTTATCTCTACTGAACTGTCATATGTTTCCACACTCCACCTCAAACTGAGACTCAATCCTTCTTCCTTACCTCCTCAGTCCCATTAGAATGGCCTGATCATGCCCTTCCCTGTGTTGCACAGAACTCCATCAAGGCCATGGTGATTGTGAACATCTGTCACCCCTCCTCCCACAACATCCCATGGCCACCCAGGCACTACCAGTCTTTCCCCTTAGTTGTCAAATTTCCCATTCAACCCCCCACCCCCACCAATCTTGTACCACCTGCATCCCAGGTTGTTGCTAACAATATCCAGCACTGAGACCCCACCTCCCTACTACAACATTCATTCCACTAACTATGCTCCCCTTCATCTCCGTCATCCCAATCCTGGCTAAATGTGAGGCTTTCTAAACTTCAAATCTTATACTCCTTAATCGCCACCCACTCTCTACGCCCTATCCATACTTATTCATGCCCTCACCACACCCCAATGGCCTTTACATATCCCATATTTCACTCATTACATGATCCTTTATAGCCCCAATGCCACTTTAGTGTCAGCTCATGCAAGCACAAGACAACCCAAATCCTCAAGGGATCTATACTATGCCAACTTAGTGTTAACTCATGTTAACATTGGTACCTTCTCTACCCTCTGCTTTTACAGTTTTCTTGCCAAGTCACCCGGTATTCATCATGGACAGATCAAAATGCCATACTGAGATGAAATACATAAAGTTTTACATAAGGCTTCAAAGGGGAGAAAGTGGGAACAGGGATTGAATTAAATGATCAGCCATGAACTTATAAAATGATTTTATAGAATGGTGATGTTGTTTCAAGAATCGCCTCAACTTGCCTCTATTTTTTATGTTTCTATTTATCTATTGAAGACTTCACTGTATAAAAAACTTTCATTTATTAAAGCCCATTAAGTACATGTAAATCCCTCAAGTACTTAGCCTCACATTAAAACATTTTCATTCATAGCTCTTTATCATTGACATTTAATCCCTTGATAATCTCTTGAAGCTGTCAAAAAAAACTGAATTTACAGCCCCCCCTACAGTGATAATGATAGGTTGTAGAAACAAACATGAAATAAAACACCATGGTGATCACGCTTGCTTCCAAATTAGTGTCTTCTTCTCCCTGTGACACCCAACTCCAGAAACTCCTTTCAAGATATAATCACCTAACTACGTGGACCTTGGGCTCTTGGTTGTTTCTGGCAGCAACTACAGCCTTCCCATGGGTGTAGCTGAGTGCAAGAGCTGCTGGCTACTAATTGACAGGTAACTCTCCCTGGGTTAGCCCTTCACTCCTAGAGACATAGGTTTAGAAAAAGACCCACCCTATCCATTTGGAAAAATAGCAGACTGAATAAAAAGTCCCTTCTTCGCAAGTGAGTGAGACACATGACAAGTCTTTCAGATGTTAGCAGCAGCCTTGCTACAATCCCTGGTGTGCAGAATATAATTGCACTGTGATAGAATCTTCATCACCTTCTCTTTCTGACTTGGATTTGAAAAATGAGATTGAAATTCACCATGTCTGTTCGCTTGTCTTCAAGACATGAGCAACTAACACTGTCTGGTTGTCCCTCTCTGGAAAGTAATGAAAAGAGCTGCTTCATTTCAGTGTCTCCAACCACTGCTTCCAGGTCCATAAAAAGCTGGGATATGGGTTTCTGAAATTGGGAAATTCACATATTTTGTATTGTAGCTTATTATTGGCAGTGACTGCAGGGTAAAAAATAGACATCGTATTTCCATAGCCCAGTGTCTCATTTACAGAGCACTTTATTATTCCAAACAAACTATATTTATTATCTGATCTGAGTCTGCAACCCCAAAGCAATGGTTCCAACATTGGCAGAGTGAAAGGTCAATGGCTCTTTCATTGGTTATTTTATGTTTATTAAATAGTCTGTTTTATTACTGGGTCTCATCTGTACAAGTTATCTCCACATGTGTTTGCTGAATGGTTAGTGTCCTGGACCAGACTGTAAGGTCTAGGTTCAAGTCCCAACTACCACAGAGATGTGTTATCACACGTTTGACAAGGTTGACATATAAAGTTCTTTTTAAGGGCTTTTGTGTTACAGTGGTAGTGTCCCTACCTCTGAGTCTAAAGGCCCAGGTTCAAGTCCCACCTGTTCCAGGGGCATGTCATAACACAAATGAGCAGGTTGATTAAAACCATCTATACTAGTACCAGATGGAAACTGTATAAAGATAACAGGCTGACAACCCCACAGTGACCCTGATACAACAAAACACATTAGTGACTCTCTAACATTAGTTTGAGCTTTACTGATACACAGGAAGGGATGCTGATACTGTCGAGAGTGTGTTGCTGGAAAAGCACACTAGGTCAGGCAGCATCCAAGGAGCAGGAAAATTAACATTTCGGGCCAAGGGCTCCGGTCCGAAATGTTGATTCTCCTGCTCCTCGGATGCTGCCTGACCTGCTGTGCTTTTCCAGCAACACACTCTCAACTCTGATCTCCAGCATCTCCAGACCTCACTGTCTTCCGGATGCGATACTACACTGTCCTTTTCTTGCAGAATCATTAGGCAAAATGTAATGCCAAAGGTTCGATTCCTTTCTCTTAAGGACCCCATTCTTCATGCTTCCTACCTATTTAGGGAAAGAGGTCCCTTGTGCACGATGTTGAATTCCATATTTATAAAGTCAAACATTTTTCATAGTGAGAAATGTTCCATGTTCAGTAATGTATTTCCTTTTTCTGGGCCCCACAATGTAAATAAACCATTCATTCACTCTCACATCGCTATTCAGAGCTGATGACAATGTACTGTAGATTATTGTACAGTGGGTGACAAAGATGAGAAACTAAGGCTTTTATTTAGCTGTATGCACACACACAAAAGGCTGAAATATGGCTAGTTTAAGATCGCTCATCATTGAAACTAGCTGTTTACAGTTCAAAAATCACCTGGTTGAAAGAAACATACTTGAGGTGATTTCCGGCAGGTTGCAGTTGATTTGTTTCCTCTCCTTTCCATGCAGAATTATTGAAGCTGTATTGGAAAGCTGAATGGTACAGAGTTCCGACCTTTGACATGTTTTGTTGAAAAAGGAAGGGACTGACATAAAAGGTTTTGACAGCCCTTAGAGCTTTGGTAATTGTGGGGGGTGGTGGGGTGTGGGAAAGGAAGGGTGTGAATGCATTACATGCAGTTGGAGTGTGTGGGGGAGATTAGTTCGCTATTCGACTACTGAGTTTGGTCAGTAAAGGTACTGTACAGTGTTCAAGTCACCAGACAGCACAATGGTCCCTGTTATTTACATTTTTGGATGGGCATCACAATGGCCATGTTTTGAATACCTTTGTCTAGTAGACCACATGTCAGTAAGCATATTCTAGATGATACAACAGAGCATTTCAATCATTCTTGCTCCATTAAATAGTGTGGTAAGACACTGCACCATCAGTGTGATTACAACATAATGACCAAGTTCACTTGTATGTGTAGTATGCATGCAGTCCAAGTTATAAATTAAATCTTGGTAAAACATTAAAACAATACATTGAAAGCTTTGGCAAGGCATCAACCATTGATGCTTCAGCCCTGTTTATTTTCTTCCTGGGAATCTCCTGTTCTTATTCATTTTCATTTGATTTTGTAAAGTTGGGGGAGCCAACAATTTTTGGAAATCTTATTACCATATATATTTGAGCAACAAGTGAACTAAATTTTAACAAAAGAAAAATAATTTTTCATGTACCTTGCATATAAATCAATCTAGCTTTGAACCAAAAATACTTTATATTTAACCACCACTGGTGGTGGTGTCATACTTATCCTGGTATGGACCGATTTGATAGAATCATAGAAAAGCACATCATTAAAGACAGCCATTCTGGAGACCATCATATTGGATTTGAAACATGAACAGCTCTCCACAAATGCTTCCAGACCTCCTCAGTTTCTCCAGAACTTTCTGTTTTTATTTCAGATTTCAAACATCCACAGAATTTAGCTTTGATTAAAGATGGCTGTTCAGCCCCTCATCTCTGTACGGCCAACACATTCAATCAAGACTATCTCCTCACTGGTGTGTGCTGCATTCCTGCCGAAACTGTTCTCTAATATGGCAACAAGGTGAAAAGAAGAAGTAGTAAATACACAACCAACTTCAAAAGTAAAGTCACTGGCATTGCAGATTACAAAGCTAACTTTCAATGGTTCACTAGGTTTATGATGAAAAATCATTTTCAACTGTGACAGAAGACCAAGATTTCACAGCATCTCACAGCACATCTTCATAACAATCTTATTTCATTCCAATGATTTATAATCAAACATCAAGGTAACGGATACAGATTGCCCTATATTGGCTATGCAAGTGAAATTCCCATAAATATTGAGGCCAGCTAGCCAAACTGGGAGTAGATCAGAAATAGTGAAGCCAGCTGGGCAAGAAAAGAGTAGAGTTACAGTTGTGTTCTTGTGCAAATCCGACACAATAAAGCACAAGTCCATTCAAGGAAGAAAAGTCCCCAAACAGAAATGCCCCAAAGTAGTTGTCATCCACATTCATGTTAAAAATGGATGCATGAAGGTGACTTGAAAGTATGGCTGAAGAAAGTCTGGAGCTACTAACCAGGAGGATTATGTCATGAAAAAGGTCTCATTTGGGATATGTTCAGATCACTTTGATGATGATTCTGTTCCTGAACTTGCACTCCTCCAAATTGAGCACCACCTCGATGAAGCAAAGGGGATGCACTCTGGGTAGGAACTTCTATGTCCAAGGCCATAAGTGGCTTGCCAATACCATCAATGACTGAGCTGATCAAATCCTAAAGGACATACCTGCTAGGTTGGATCAGTGGCAAGTGATGAGGAAAAGAATAAGAGGGAAAAACATACTGGGCCTCATACTCTCCAATCTGCTTGCCATAGATACATATGTCCAAGACAGGATCAGTAAGACTCACCACTGCACAGTCCTGTTGGAGACAAAGTCCTGTCTTGACATGAAGCACACCCTCCGCCATGGTGTGTGTGGCACTATCGCTGTACTAAATGGAATAGATTTCAAACAGATCTAGCAGCTCCAGACTGGGTATTCATGAGGTGCTGTGGGCCATGTGCAGTCAGAGAATGGTATTCAAACACAACCTGCAATCTCCAGGCCCAGTATATTTTCCCATACCATTACCATCAGCCAGGAAACAAATCCAACTCAATGAAGAGTAAAGATAGACATACCAGGAATAGCACCAGGCATACCTACAAAAGGAGGAGTCAATCTGGTGAAGCTACAACACAGGACGGCTTGCATATAAATCAACATAGACAGCAAGTGACAGACCAGGTTAATTGATTCTAAGCTCTGCAGTCTCACCATATTTACTCACGAGTGGCAATGGACAATTAAACAACTCACGAGAGAAGGAGGAGGCTCCACAAATATTTCAAATATCAATGAAGGGGGATTTGTTCAGGTCATTTTGATGATGATTTTGCTGCTAACTTGCACTCCTCCAAGTAGAGCACCATTTCAAGGAAGTAAGCGAGTGGCAAGTCATAGAATGTACTCTGGATCGGGGCTTCAATGTCCAGGGTCAAAAGTGGCTCACCAGCACTGACAGTGCAAATGACAAGGCTAAAGTACTTACCCCAAGGAGTGCCAAGTGGATGATCCAGTTTAGCCTCCTCCACATCACAGATACCAGTCCTCAGTGTTTTTATTTATGGATAAACAGTAAACTCCATGGAGATAGGCATTAATTTTATGTGCACTGAATTAATTAAGTTATCAAATTCATTATAAACATAATCCATATGTACAAATTTGTACAAGTTCATTCAATTTTTTTCACAGTACCAGAAAGAAAATGCATTAAAATCACCCTTCATCTTGTCTTCAGAACAAATGAATTCAGCTCAATCAGCTTCTTGAACAGGAACACTGTGTGTATCAGAATGTCATAGGCACACCAGGCATGTACCCTGAGTGGCCCAGGAACTAGGAATTTGAAAAGCTTATATATAATCCCCTCTTCATGGGACTGTTGCTCCCAGAAATGGACCTGGGTGGGAGTGAAGAATGTTACATTTCACTGTTATGTCACTGTGGTAGTCTGACTCAGAGCAACTGTCCTTTGGCTGGTTTGCCTTCTCTGTCTCCACTTGATGCTTTGAGATGTTTCTTTCATGATGTCTGCGCAGAAAATAGATGCTCATCAGTAACACTGAAAAGCAATGATCCATTATCAAGTCAGGATGACTCATGGCTTGAGGGGAACTAGTAGGGAGTAGTCTTCCCATGTATTTTCTATCCTTATTCTACCAGGTGGTAGTGGAGGTTTGGAAGATACTGAGTAAAGCGCCTTAATGAATTTCTGCAATGCATCATATAGATGGCACACATTGTTTCTTTGGTGTGTTTGTGGTGGAGGTAGTGAATGTTGAAACAAATTTGCTGATCAAATGGGCTTTGTTCTCGATGGTATCAAACTTCTTGGGTATTGCTGGGGCTGCACCCATCATGGCAAGTGGGAAGTTTTCCATCATACTCCTGAGTTGTGCCTTGTAAATGGTGGTCAGGCTTTGCGGAGTCAGGAGGTGAGTTATTCACTGCAGTATTCTAAGCCCCTGACCTACTCTTGTTATATGACTAGTTATATGGCTAGTTCAGTTCCATTACTAGTCACCAGTAACTCCCATAGTGCAGGATTTAGTGATGGGAACACCATTGAATGTCATGGAATAATGGTTACATTCTCTCTTATTGGAGATGATCATTGCCTGGCATTTGTGTGGCATGAATGTTACTTGTCACTTGTCAGACAAGCTTGGATATTGTTCAATCTTGCTGCAATTGAGCATGGACTGCTTCGGTGCCTGAGGAGTTGCAAATGGGGCTGAATATTGTGCAATCATCAACAAACATTCCCATTTCTGACCTTATGATGGAGGGAAGGTCATTGATGAAGAACCTGAAGTTGGTTGGGCCATGAGGAACCCCTGCAGAGATATGCTGGAGCTGAGATGATTGATCTTCAAAATTCACAATGTATTTTGTCACATCCTCAAAGAACTCAATAAGGTTTGTGAGGCACAACCTGCCCCTCACAAAGCCATGCTGACTATCTCTAATCAACTATGGTTTTTCCAAGTAATCATAAATCCTGTCTCTCAGAATCCTCTCCAATACTTTGCTCACCACTGACATAAGAC
Organism: Chiloscyllium punctatum; assembly: GCF_047496795.1. NCBI lineage: Eukaryota > Metazoa > Chordata > Chondrichthyes > Orectolobiformes > Hemiscylliidae > Chiloscyllium > Chiloscyllium punctatum. Next base: position 91,647,613 of record NC_092758.1, read on the forward strand.
TGACTGGTCTGTAATCCCCAGGGTTATCCCTACGCCCTTTCCTGAGCAAGGGAATAACATTTGCCACCCTTCAATCATTTGGCGCCACTCCACTGGACAGTGAGGACACAAATATCATCGCCAAAGGTGCAGTAATCTCTTGCCTCACTTCCTGTAGTAGAGTCATAGAGATGTGCAGCATGGAAACAGACCCTTCAGTCCAACCCATCCATGCCGACCAGATATCCCAACCCAATCTCGTCCCACCTGCCAGCACTCGGCCCATATCCCTCCAAACCTTCCTATTCATATACCCATCCAAATGCCTCTTAAATGCTGTAATTGTACCACCCTCCACCACATCCTCTGGCAGCTCATTCCATACACGTACCACCCTCTATGTGAAAAAGTTGCCCCTTAGGTCTCTTTTATACCTTTCCCCTCTCACCCTAAACCTGCGCCCTCTAGTTCTGGACTCCCTGATCCCAGGGAAAAGACCTTGTCTATTTATCCTATCCATACCCCTCATGATTTTGTAAACCTTGAAAAGGTCACCCCTCAGCCTCCGACGCTCCAGGGAAAACAGCCCCAGCCTGTTCAGGCTCTCTCTGTAGCTCAAATCCTCCAAACCTGGCAACATCCTTGTAAATCTTTTCTGTATCCTTTCAAGTTTCACAACATCTTTCCGATAGGAAGGAGACCAGAATTACAAGCAATATTCCAACAGTGGCCTAACCAATGTCCTGTACAGCCGCAACATGACCTCCCAACTCCTGTACTCAATACTCTGACCGACAAAGGAAAGCATATCAAACACCTTCTTCACTATGCTATCTACCTGCGACTCCACTTTCAAGGAACTATTAACCTGCACTCCAAGGTCTCTTTGTTTAGCAACACTCTCTAGGACCTTACCATTGAGTGTATAAATCCTGCTAAGATTTGATTGCCCAAAATGCAACACCTCACATTTATCTAAATAAAACTCCATCTGCCACTTCTCAGCCCATTGGCCCATCTGGTCAAGGTCATGTTATACTCTAAGGTAACCTTAGCTGTTCACTACCCCTCCAATTTTGGCATCATCTGTAAACTTACTAACAATACCTCTTATGCTCACATCCAAATCATTTACATAAATGACAACAAGTAGAGGGCCCAGCACCGATCCTTGTGACACTCCACTGGTCATAGGCCTCCAGTGTGAAAAACAACCCTCCACCACCACCCTCTGTCTTCTACCTTTGAGCCAGTTCTGTATCCAAATGGCTAGTTCTCCCTGTATTCCATGAGATCTAACCTTGCTAATCAGTCTCCCATGGGGAACCTTGTCGAACGCCTTACTAAAGTCCATATAGATCACATCTACTGCTCTGTCCTCATCAATCTTCTTTGTTATTTCTTCAAAAACCTCAATCAAGTTTGTGAGACATGATTTCCCACGCATAAAGCTATCCCGACTGACCCAGGGGATTTATGATATAGAATCCTTATGATGTGGAAACAGGCCCTTCAGCCCAACAAGTCCATACCGAGCATCCGAAAAGCAACCATGCCCCTACTGCTCTACATTTAGCCCAGACTAATACACCTAACCTATGTATCCCTGAACACTACGGGCAATTTTAACACGTCCAAACCACCTGACCTGCACATCTTTGGGTTGTGGAAGGAAACCGGAGCACCCGGAGGAAACCCACGCAGACACGTGGAGGACGTGCAAACTCCACACAGACTGTCACCCAAGGTGGGAATCGAAGCCGGGTCCCTGGTGCAGTGAGACAGCAGTGCTAACTACTGAGCCACCATGCCGCCCCTTATCTATCCTTATGTTTTTCAAAATTTTCAGCACATCCTCCTTCCTAACATCAACCTGTTTGAGCACATCAGTCTGTTTCACACTGTCCTCACAAACGACAAGGTCCTTCTCAGTAGTGAATACTGAAGCAAAGTATTCATTAAGGACCTCCCCTACTTCCTTTGACTCTAGGCGCATGTCCCCTCCACTAACCCTGATTGGTCCCATCCTTTTGGTCCTCACATAAGTGTAGAATGCCTGAGGGTGTCCAGGGCATAACTTGGCAATTTTTCACATTGTTGGGTAGATGCCAGTATTGTAGCTGCACTAGAACTGCCTGGCTAATGGAATATCAAGTGTCAGATTACCAATATTCAGTAATATTGCTGGAATGTTGTCAGGGCTAACAGTTCTTGCTGTATCCAGTGCCTCCAACTATTTATTGATATCATGCGGAATGAATCTGTTCAGCTGAAAACTGTCATCTGTGCTGCTGAGACCTTTGAAGTATCTTTGGAAATGGTGTTGTCAAGATCAGCCTCTGACAATAGGAGCTGCGATAGCAGGATGATGAGAAAAGGTAGATTTTAACCTCTCCAAATATGTTACTTATGTGAACGCCACTCCTCTAAATATTTGAAGAGTATTGTACTTGTACTTGCAGTGTACAGCAACAATATGTTGAGGGGATGTCTCAGATTCAGAGTGGGACTTCCATCTCCATGTGAGGGAAAGGCCTGCCTTATTGGTCCTCTGTATCGCAGCCGTGCTAGGATTGAGTAGTGGCCATTGATGGGATTGTGGGCAGTCCCCAAGAAGACATTTCATGGCTCCTGGAATTACTGTGGACTCAGGTAATTCTGTGCATTTTGGATGTGTCTACCTTGCAGACCCCATTGAGCTAGGGGGTTATGTTTTAGAAGCCTAGGGTGTGTGATGAGTCTTGAAGGGGGAGGAGAGCGGTACAATCTTCAGAGGATGTGGGGTGTACCTCCCTTCCTGCCCTGACAACAGGCTGTGCAGTGAAAAACAGCAGGCTGCGCTCTTGCTTCTACCTTCTCCTGATGTCAGGTATTTTAGTGGCAGAAGCAGAATGAGGCCCTTACTTTGCCCTCAAGTGGCCTACTGTAAATTGAATGACAGCTCATGGGTGGGCAGACACTTTATTTACTTTACAAGTTTTTCCACCTTCAAATATGCAGTTGGAGGCCATAAAATTCACCCAAACATTTCTTCACTGTTATCTGCAGATAGCAGTTACTCATTTAAAATGCATTCAACGAAGAATCTGAATTGCACTGTTTAAAAGAAACGTCCCAAAAGGCTGACACTGTTTGAGTGCAGTGAAACCAATTTATTCATCTATCTTCTGTCCTGTTGGAGGGATATTAATGCCAATTTTAACTGGCAATTCTGTGATTCACAGGTGATTCCTTAGTGGGTGATATAAGTGAAGTCATGGTTTTATGAGAGATGGTTGGGATTCATGTGGCCCTGAATCCCCTGAGATTTAATGCTACTTTTGTTGATCTGTCCCATTTCTGGCAATATTTACCTTCCCCTGTGAAGGAGTGACTGGATAAGCTGAAATTAGCAAAAGGTTGAGCCCTGCTGTTGCTGCTGGGACCTCTCTCAACTCATCCATCAACATGTGTGCAGAGCAGACCTGAGGGCAATGAGGTTCAGGAAGTCCTCCTTGGAGCCTGCCTCTGTCCAACATTCCAACATTTTTTGAGATAGAGTTATACAGTCATAGAATCTAAAGCACAGAAAAATGTCCTTCAGCCCATTATATCTGAACCTCTTGGAGAATGAAGCCAAGTGTTCCACATCATTGACAAGCCAGTCTTTGACTGGGATAATCCTGTGAGTGGCTCCAGTGCAGATGCTGTACATTCCATAATACAATGCAGTGCCAGGCAGAAGGCCTAAATGATGGATTGCTCATTTCTAGACTTTTCAAAATGTTTTGAACTGACTCCATTGATCACTGGAGGTGTTCCTATTCAGGAAGTAATCTCTTTATTATCGCTGTAAAGAATGAAGCCTTAGATACTGGAGATAAGACAGTCCATCTCTTCCACCATCATTGGTTCATGCACTATGAACATTTCACAGTTACCTTCTTTTAATCAAATGCCAAATCTCTGGCCTGTTTAGCTGTGCTGGTGCTTACACAGTACCACGGGCTGTTCGATCTATTGCCTTGCGCAGAGCTGTTAACCGCCAACAGTAGGCAATCCTTCCAGGCTGACAAAACAGTAAAGGAACACATGCAGATTCCAGGATGGTGCTTGCAATACAATATACTGCATGTCTCATTTTATATTGAATTGAATTGAATTAGCTTTATTATCACAATAAGTACAGAGAAAAGTTTATATTTCACCACTTACAGTGCCATCTTAGGTACAACAAAAGTTAAGTACAGCTTCTTTAATTAACAAGAGCTTAGATAATAGAAAAATAATAAGAAAAGAAAAGTTCAGATAACAGACCATGCTGGTATCTAGCCTCCAATCCGCACAAGGCCCTGGCTTCAGACCATGCCGGACTTTCACCCTAAGGATCGTGAGGATGTGAGATCGCTTCAGACTGTCACGCTGGGCTGAGGAGGCCGCCCTGAGACACCGCTGCACCAGGCCGGGAGGTCGCCACATCAGGAGGCTGCTACTGGAGGCCACTGCACAATGCTGGAAGGTCGCCATATTGGGAAGGTCACTACAGGAGGACACTGCACCAGGCCGGAAGGTCGTCACACTGGGAAGGCCACTACAGGAGGACACTGCACCAGGTTGGAAGGTCGTCACACTGGGAATGCTGCTACCCCTGGCCAATATTCGTCAGAGGCCAGGAGAGAAGAAGGAATAAAACACTAAGAGGAAAAATAGAGAATAAAAGAAGAAGAAGAATGGGTAGAGTGAGCGGGAACAAGACAATAATAAAACTGTTTGCCCTGAGCTTGAAGACAACTCTCGTTTCATCCTTTGCTAATCCCCTGATAACCATCAAGACTAGTATCACTTCTTCAAAGGGAAGTCAGGAATACCTGGACCGCCCTTCTTAATGAGGTCTGTGGCTTTTCATCATGTTACATCTTATAAGAAAGAACATTGTTTCAGGTTCAGTTAGTTTAAGGAAGCCACATTGTGACAAATGTTTAGCAAACCTGTCGTCTAATCCTTATTCAAATTCCCACCACCAGGAAGAAAGGAAACACCTGAGTGGCCTGTGACAAGCAGAGCCCTTCACATCAAAGGGCAATGCTGTGTGATCAAAACAGTGAAGGGGAGGGCAGGGATTAAATCAAAATAGAGTTGGAGGGGGAAATAATGCACTCCACTCCCTGCGGCGCCCACCTCTCTCTGAACAACTCCAGGGTGTTGCTGGACACCGCGTGCTCCTTCTCCAAGGACACCCGGGCTCTAACGTAACCCCGGAAGAGGGGCAGGCAGTCGGCCCTGACGACCCCCTCCACGGCCTGCTGCCTGGACCTGTTGATGGCCAGTTTGGCCAGGCCCAGGAGCAGACCCACGAGGAGGTCTTCAGACCTAGCCTCCCTCCTCCGTACCGGGTGCCCGAAGATCAGGAGCGTGGGACTGAAGTGCAACCAAAAGCAGAGGAGGAGGTCTTTAAGAAAATCAAAAAGGAAGTGCAAACGCCCACACCCAATATATACATGGTCCATGGACTCCACAGCGCCACAGAACAAGCAGTTGGGCTGGGAGTCCGTGAACCACCGCAATCTGCGGTTGCAGGGGACCGCTGAGTTCAGCACCCTCCACCCCAGATCCCCGAGAGAAAGGGGGAGGACTCCCGCGTAGAGAGCCCTCCACTGGGGAGAAACCTTTGTAGTCTATTTAGTGTATCAGTAAAATGTAGCAGCTGTATTGTGTTAAAAATCTTTGATTTGTGAAACACCGTTAAGATTTAATAGAAGAATAGTTTCCAATATTAGACTCCATTTTGTGATTTTGCCCATTTGCAGTAAGTTCATACATACGAACATTGAAAGGACTATAAAGTTTTAAGAATATTTAAGAGCAGGCAGTAATAAAATTTCAGGTTGTAATACTTTATGGCATATAGCTAGTTGCAGCGAAAGAGATCTTTATGCCCATTTACTCTCACCTTACTATGGCAACTTGTAGTAGATCTGCCATCTTGTATATTTAGATTTTTCCCTTTGGGTGTTACTCGTAGCATCCACCATACCAGACACTTTCTTGTAGGCTTTCTGCATCACTTTGTGGACCATGTGGTCTTTTGGGACACCTTTCCTTGTCCTCTGTTCCTGCATTCTTAGTTGAGAGTATCATTGCATCAGTGGTTTTGTGTGTGTGGGCGTGGGTGTGGGTGTCTGTGTGTGTGTCTGTGAGTGTGTATGTGGGTGGGAGTGTATATGTGTGTTGGGGTGAGTGTGTGTGTGTGTGTGTGTGTGGGTATGTGTGTATGTGTGGGTGTCTGTGACTGGGTGTGGGTGCGTGTTGGGTGAGTGTGTGTGTGTCTGTGTCTGGGTGTGGGTGCGTGTGTGTTGGGGTGAGAGTGTATGTGTGTGTTTGTGTGTGTTGTGTGTGTTGGGATGTGTGTGTTTGTGCCTGGGTGTGGGTGCGTGTGTGTTGGGGTGAGAGTGTATGTGTGTGTTTGAGTGTGTTGTGTGTGTTGGGATGTGTGTGTTTATGTGTGTGTTGTGTGTGTTGGTGTGTGTGTGTTTATGTGTGTGTTGTGTGTGTTGGGATGTGTGTCTGTGTGTGGGTGTGGGTGTGGGTGTATGGGGAGGGTGTGTGTTGGGGTGAGGGGGGGGGGGGGGTTGAGGTTGCTGGACTATATACAACCAGTACTTCATTCTGACACTGAGACACCTTCCCTTTTGTTGCAGACAAGTGTGCTTCAGTTTAAGTGGGTCCTGAAAATATTCAAAAGCTCCTCAGCCATTGATGTGCATGCTTCATTAAGCCAGCTTCCTCGTGGATTGTAAACTTGAATGGAACTGTTGAATTACTTGAATTTCATTAACACAAGTAGGTGACTATGCAAGTACAGTTATACAAACTATTTACACTCCACCTAGTTACCTATCATTTGTATAGGAATAGGAATCTCCAGGTTAGTTTGTGAAACAGAACTGAGTGAAACACTTTACAAAACACAGATACCTTCTCTACTTGCACTATCCAGGCAACACTGGCAGGCAGTGTTTCTCCCCACCGATGCTGCTAGACCTGCTGAGTTTTTCCAGCAATTTCATTTTTGCTTTAGATTTCCAGCATTCATTGTTCTTTCAGTTTTGTTTTAACAAATTAAATCTGACAGGAGAGGAACTGTGCTTCATGTGGCAGTCTGATGGAAAACTGAAGTATTTACAGTACTCCTATTTCTTTGGAAATATTTTGCACCCCAGCCCCTTTGCATTGGCCATAGCAAACTTTATCACAAAGGTTTGCTACGTGAAACATGATACACTTTGGATTGTACTTTGCTTTAATTATTGACACAATTTCTGAATGAAGAAGAAAAAAAGGCAATTCATCAACTAACATTAAAATGGAAACAATCCAAGTCATTATCTGTTTCACAAGAAACAACCCTTTTTTTGGGCCAGTGATGATTTTCATTAATGCAACAGATCGTGGCAGAACAGCAGTAGCTGCATTGTGATGTCTTTATTCAGAATGTAATGCCTATCTTATTTTCTGGAGGGGTTTGCAGAAATAAACAGTAAATCAGTCTAATTTCCTGATAGGGTCAGGACTTAGCACATAACCTAAACCATTTATGCTACGAGTGGTTAAAAAAATCTTAACTTTCAGGAGTTGATCTGTGAGGAGCCTTGCAGGGGCTTCCTATCGCATGCTTCCTGCAAGCGTTTATTAGGAATATTCTCTGGACAAGAAGTCACAATGAATAACCCTATAGGTACTGCAATAACTCATCCAATAACTGGAGCACCGGGTCTGAAGCAGCGCACAGACCAGATGAGAATAGAACATTTTTGTTTAAGTGGCATTTGCAATAGTACAATTGGCTAACTGGAGAAAAATGAATTGGTTGATATTTTCTCACCTAATTCATGGTGATTCTTTGGGGGAAATTATTATGTGTTTCAATGTACACACATAAAGGATTGAGATTGGCAACTATATCCTCCCCAACTCCCCAAGTCAAAAAGACTCTGGGCAAGTGGAGTAATAAGGGAAAAAAGAACCAGCGCTATACAGAGTCATAGAGATGTACAGCACGGAAACAGACCCTTCGTTTAAACTCGTCCATGCCAAACAGCTATCCTAACCTAATCTAGTCCCATTTGCCAGTACTTGGCCCATAGCTGCCTGAACTGCTGTGCTCTTCCAGCACCACTAATCCAGAATCTGGTTTCCAGCATCTGCAGTCATTGTTTTTACCTCGTTTTTTCCCTCCAAACCCTTCCTATTCATATATCCATCCAGGTGCCTTTTAAATGCTGCAATTGTATCTGCCTCTACCACTTCCTCTGGCAGCTCATTCCATACACGCACCACTCCTTGTGTGAAAAGGTTACCTCTTACGTCCCATTTCATTCTTTCCCCTCTCACCTTAAACCTATGCTGTCTAAGTTTTGGACTCCTCCACCCTGAGAAAAGACCTTGATTATTCACTCTATCCATGCCCCCATAATTTTATAAACCTCTATAAGGTTACCCCTCAGCCTCCAACATTCAAGGGAAAACAACCCCAGCCTATTCAGCTTCTCCCTGTAGCTCAAATCCTCCAACCTGGCAACCCTTGTAAATCTTTTCTGAACACTTTCAAGTTTCACAACATCCTTCCAATAGGAAGGAGTGCTGAATTGCACACAATATTCCAAAAGTGGCCTGACTAATGTCCAGTACAGCAACAACATGACCTCCCATTCCTGTACTTAAAAATGTGTTGCTGGAAAAGCGCAGCAGGTCAGGCAGCATCCAAGGAGAAGGAGAATCGACGTTTCGGGCATAAGCCCTTCTTCAGGAATGAGGAGGGTGTGCCAAGCAGGCTAAGATAAAAGGTAGGGAGGAGGGACTTGGGGGGGCGGAGTTGGGAATGCGATAGGTGGAAGGAGGTTAAGGTGAGGGTGATAGGCCGGAGAGGGGGTGGGGACGGAGAGGTCGGGAAGAAGATTGCAGGTCAAGAAGGCGGTGCTGAGTCTGAGGGTTGGGACTGAGATAAGGTGGGGGGAGGGGAAATGAGGAAGCTGGAGAAATCTGCATTCATCCCCTGTAGCTGGAGGGTTCCTAGGCGAAAGATGAGGCGCTCTTCCTCCAGGCGTTGTGTTGCCATGGTCTGGAGATGGAGATGGCCAAGGACCTGCATGTCCTTGGCGGAGTGGGAGGGGGAGATAAAGTGTTCAGCCACGGGGCGGTTGGGTTGGTTGGTGTGGGTGTCCCAGAAGTGTTCTCTGAAATGATCCGCAAGTAGGCGGCCTGTCTCCCCAATGTAGAGGAGGCCACATCGGGTGCAGCGGATGCAGTAAATGATGTGTGTGGAGGTGCAGGTGAATTTCTGATGGATATTGAAGGATCCCTTGGGGCCTTGGAGGGAAGTGAGGGGGGAGGTGTGGGCGCAAGTTTTGCATTTTTTGCGGTTGCAGGGGAAGGTGCCGGGAGTGGAGGTTGGATTGGTGGGGGGTGTGGATCTGACGAGGGAGTCATGGAGGGAGTGGTCTTTCCGGAACGCTGATAGGGGAGGGGAGGGAAATATATCCTTGGTGGTGGGGTCCGTTTGGAGGTGGCGGAAATGACGAAGGATGATCCGATGTATCTGGAGGTTGGTGGGGTGGTAGGTGAGGACTAGTGGGGTTCTGTCCTGGTGGCGATTAGAGGGGCGGGGTTCAAGGGCAGAGGAGCAGGAAGTGGAGGCGATGCAGTGGAGAGCATCGTCAACCACGTCTATGGGGAAGTTGCAGTCTTTGATGAAGGAGGCCATCCTTCCACCTATCGCATTCCCAACGCCCCTCCCCCAAGTCCCTCCTCCCTACCTTTTATCTTAGCCTGCTTGGCACACCCTCCTCATTCCTGAAGAAGGGCTTATGCCTGAAACATCGATTCTCCTTCTCCTTGGATGCTGCCTGACCTGCTGCGCTTTTCCAGCAACACATTTTTAAGCTCTGATCTCCAGCATCTGCAGTCCTCACTTTCTCCCAATTCCTGTACTCAATACGCTGACCAATAAAGGAAAGCATACCAAACACCTTCTTCACTATCCTATCTACCTGTGACTCCACTTTCAAGGAGCTATGAACCTGCACTCCAAGGTCTCTTCGTTCAGCAACACTCCCTAGGACCATACCATTAAGTGTATAAGTCCTGCTAAGATTTGCTTTCCCAAAATGCAGCACCTCATACTTATCTATCTAAAGCTTAGTCTTCAATCAATCCAATATGTAATTCAGGAGAAATTATTTACCCAGCAATTGATTAAAATATTGAACCTGCTACCAGAAAGACTGGATGAGATGAATACCCTCGCGGCATTTAAGAAGAAGGTCAAAATGTGCACATAATTCATTGCAGATGGGTCTGAAAAACGTAATACAGAGGTACGCCATAAGCATCACTCACTATGAGGATATCTTATGGACGTGTGGGTAGAACAGCTTAAGATCCGAAAGGAGTGAGACCTAACAGCAGGCCCTGCTCCAACTCTCTGTAACAATGTCTATCATATCCCATTACAGCAGATAATGAAATTTGTATTCAATAAATTAAAAGTCTAATAATGATAATTAAACTATTGTCAATTGCCATAAAAATCCATCTCAATCATTGAAGTCCTTTAGGGAAGAGAATCTGTCATCCTTACCTGGTTTTGCCAATACATGATTTCAGACCACAACAATGTGGTTGTCCCTTTACTGCCCTCTGAAATGGCCTAGTAATCTATTCAGTTGCAACAAATCACTGAACAGTCTAAACCAAGGAATGAAATTTGACAGATCATTTGGCATCAACTTAGGCCCTAGCAACAATAGCAAACTCAGCCATGTCAAGGCCTCCTTCCTAATCTTTGTGAACTTGTGCCAAAATTGAGAGAGTTGTCCCACTGGTTAGTCAAGCAACAGAGTAAAATAGCCATACTCACAGAATCATACCTTACAGAGTCCTAAGCACAATCATCACCATCCTTGGGTTTGTCCTGAGCCACTGGCAGGGCCAGCCCAGCAGAGATAGCAGCATACAGTTGGGAGGGAGCTGCCCTGGAAGTCTATTAGACTGAGCATCTATTAGGCTGTGGCAGCTATTAGCAACAACAGAGTCATACTTAAATAGAATCTGTAACCATATGTCTGTATTCTATCATCACCATTAAGCCACGCATTCTTGGTTCAATGAAAAGTGCAGGCAGGAATGCTTGGAGCAGCACTGAGCATACCCAAAAAAGAGAAGTTGACATGGTGAGGTTACATAAGAGGATGATACAGCCCCTGCATCTGTTGCTGGGAAAAGGGCAGACATAAACATGGACCCATGAATGTGAGGTGGCGAACTGGGAGGTGAAGCAATCCTTACAAGTGTTGGAAGTGTTGACTCATTTCAATCTGCAGTTGTCATGTGATGCCTCACCTTATGGGGTTGGTACTACACTGTCACACATCTTACCGAATAGAGACGAAAGGCCCATTGTGTTCACATCCAGGTCACTAACGAAGACAGAGGAGAAATATATCTAAGTGGAAAGGGAAGGATTAGGCATTGTGTTTGGTGTTGAGAAGTTCACCCATTTCTTTACGGCAACCATTTTGTGTTGCTGGCAGACCACAGGTTGCTCACCTCCATTTTCCGTATGGGGGTGCAGTCAATGGTGGCAGCACACTGGCAGTGATAGGCACTGACTCTGTCAGCTTACCCATATGAAATCAGATACTGACAAGTGGAGAAACGCAGCAATACAGATGCTCTGTCAAGGCTCTGCTACCAGGGAATAAAGATATTCCCAACTGGAACCTGATAATGGTGTACTTTTCCCAGGGTGACAAGGTGCCAGTGTCAGTGATTCAGATGTCAAATGCCAATCGGAATGACCCAGTTTGAGCTGAGTATGGACTCTGTCTTGAGAGGGAGGACCAGTCATGGAACCCACCCAGAATTACTTAGCCCTTACTTGTCCAGGAGGTGGGAGTTTTCTGTATCGGACGAGTGTTTAATGTAGGATATGAGAGTTGTTATCCCTCCCCTGTTAAGAGGAAAGGTGCTGGAACAAAAGTATTAAGGGCACTCCAGTGTGGTGCTAACGTAGGAGATAGCCAGGAGCTACTTTTGGTGCCAAATGTGATCTTCCAGATCGAGGGGAAGGCAGGGTCATGAGAATCCTGCACATCAGTAAGGAATCCACTGGCATTGTCACCCCCTCCTCCATGGGAATGGTCTCATACACCATGGCAGTGGATTTATATTGATTACATGGGACTGGAAGAGAGATGGATGTTACTAGGGGTCATGGATGCCCACTCCAAGTGGCCCAAGGTGGTGGTCAGGAAGTCGGTATCAGCAGAAGCAACAACAGACCGACTGGATGAAATATTTGCCAAATTCAGGAATCCTGAACAAGTCATAAGTGACAATGAGTCAAGAGAGGTTCTGGAATAGCACAGCTGGTCAGGCAGCATCCAACAAGCATAATCAAGAAGGAGAGCCAACCAGAAGGGTGGGGACCTCAAGATCGAGGATATTCCAAAGGGAAGAGTTTGTGTTGGCCTGGAATTACACATTTGAGGATAAATGGATCCCAGTGGTGCTGGTGGCTCAAACAGGACCATTGTCATATACAGTGCTGACTCAGGATGCACTGGTCTGGGGGAGACACACGAACCAGCTAGTCACTGCACCCCACCAACAGAGGGCATCCCTCAGAATACCAAGCCGGTCCAGAAGGGACCCAATGATGTCAACTGAGTCATGTGTCTCCACACCACGGTGGGCCATACCCAGGGAGGAGACAACAGCAGCCTCATAGGGCAACAACAGCCAATCAGAGATGGACCTTTCTGTGGAACAACAGGAGCTTACTGAAGCTTGCATGACTGCACTAGAAAAGGTTCCTGAGACAAGGAATTGCCGGCCTCCTGAGAAACTGAGCATGTCATTGTCGACTACAGAAGGGTTGTTTTCTATTCCCATGCATTTTTTGTGTACATCCATGATGGTGTATATGTGTTGGCTCCAATGCTTGGATAATAGTTATAATGGGAGTTTTAAACTAAAGGGAGGGGTGTTATGTATGTATTTGGTGGCGTTGCCCCTTTAAGAGAGCTGGTCAGGTGACCCAAAGCGGCAGAGTTTGGGTCCAGTCTGGGGCCAGCTGTGGGGGATTGTCAATAAAGGTTCCAGTTCAGATTTACCTTTTTGTTTTACCTGGTATGTAATTCCTGGTTCTAAAGGAAACAGCAACATAACACCAAGAATCAATTACTTTCCCTCTGTCATAAGGTCAGAAGTGGGATGCTCACCAATGTTGGCAAACACAACTATGCTTGACTCTGCAGATAGTGAAGCACTCCATGTCCAAATGCAGCAAGATCTAGACAACATCCAGGTTTGGGCTGGCAAGTAATATTCAATGACATACAAGTGCAGGGAAATGATCACCTCCAACAGACAGAATCTAATCATTGCCCCTTGATATTTAATGTCATTGTGACATGATTTATTGACATTATTATCACTGAAAGCTGGACTATCAACATCCTTGGGCTTACCATTGACCAGAAACTGAACTGGATTAGTCATGTAAATAGTTTAGTTGTAAATGCAAGTCAGAAGCTAAGAATCCTGCACTGAGTAACTCTCCTGAATCCCCAAAGCCTGTCCACCATCTACAAAGAACAAGTTAGCTGTGTGATAGAATGCTGCCAGTTTCCTGGATGAGCGCATCTCTAAGAACACCCAAGAATCTTGACAGTATCCATGGTAAGATATCTTGCTTGATTTGGACCATATATACATTGACTCCCCCAGCACTAACAGGAGCATAAGTGTTCACCACCTACAAATTATAGTGCAGAAGTTCACCAAGGCTTCTTAAACAACTCATTCTAAGTCCATGGTCACTACCATCTAGTAGAACAAGGGCAGAATATACATAGGAACACCACCTTGCAAGTTCCCTCCAAGCCACTCCTGATTTGGAAATCTATCACTACTCCTTCAGCATCACTGGGTCAAAATCCTAGAATTCCCTCCCTAACATTCTGCATACATCAAATGGATGTCAGCAGTTTGAAAAGGTCACTCACTACCATCCTCTCAAAGGAAACTATGGATGTGCATAAGCGAACATTCCTTGAATGAATGAAAATTAAAGTCAATGTAACATAACAGTTGGCTAATATTGATAAAATATATTTTGTTAATGACAACAGATTAATCTAGTCAGATCAGAAAGTGATTTTCTTCTGCCGCACCAGACAAAGCAGGCTCTATGGTGTCCTACGTTTAAAGAGTTTGGTGGCACAACATTGACCATGAGCAGCATGTCATCAGCAAATTGAGCTGAGACTCTACATGGTGAGCAGTGCTGTGAGATCTTCAGATTCAGCTTAAGTCACCTGCTCATACAACAGTCAGCAGGAGGGAAGAACTGAAGACTTAAGAATCTTACAGTAGGAACTCTCTGACAACTCTTAACAAAGAGGAATACTCCTGTCAATGGTGATAGCATTTCAAATCTGTTATGAGATGCATGAAACAGGACAGTTAATAACTCCCTAAAAAGAAGGTGAAAGAGTAACTCCACAACAGGTAGAAGCTGCACCATGAGGTGGTGGTCTGTGAGAGCAGTCCCAAGTTGGTATTTAGTGGTAAGTGAACAATCAACAATATTTCATGAGTAAAGTTTAAATTTCCTGGCAGGCCAGGCAAATCTCTAAAATGGTGCAGCAATCCAGGCTGAGAAAGCAAATAATTAAAACAACTACTGACAGCTCAGATTGAGTATTGCCACCAGAGCAATTGAATACCACAAGACATGGTTACTGAAATGGAAGTAAGGGGACATGAAAGAAATATTAATCCAATGCAACAGTCTCAGGGATATTGTGAGGCCACTAACAATAGCAATAACATTGATGGTCTACTTAGGGCAGAAAGTTTGGGAAACTTAGTTCAGGCTTCAGAAATGGTGAGGAATCTTTCTTTAGAGCATTTATTTAAACCAGTAGCAATGGGAATCATTTAACAAACTGCAAATAAAGCCACAAACAGTGGGATTCACATTGCGAGGCCATCAAAAATGCAGAAACTCTCCAAAGATAGGAATCCTCCATTTTAGCTATAAACATAGGAAAAAACTCCAGTGTGGAAGCAAAGAGCATCAGAAGTGCTATTACTGCAAAATAAGAGCCTTTAAAGCAAGCAAATTGTATATTCACATTAGGAAGATATGGCATTAGAAATATTAGGGCCATTCATCAAATAATAGCACATAGAATTGGGCATTTTGGAGAAAACAATTTCTGAGACATTGATTAGCCTCCAAATTAGATACTAAATCAGAATCTGAATAAGTAATTTCACTTCTGTTCACAATTGGAGGTACAGCAGATGGGTTTATAACTCACTATAGGATAAAAGACGCAATAGACACTTTTGTATTTTTTATCAACATATTGACCCTTGGCAAGATCATCAGAAAACACAGTGTTACTTTCTACATGGATGCCAATAACATTTAGTTTTACACCACCAATAATATTCTTGAGTTCCTGATAATCCATAAATTGTGGCATCACATCTTTGGTCCCTTTTAGTATCCTCAAACTTAATCATTTTAACATTGATAGACTTTTCTCCACCTACCCAAGGCTTTTAGCCTTTAACTTCCCTTCCTAAGGTCCTCCACCTCTCCACCTTTCTCCTTCTTTAAACCACTCTTTAAAGTTGCCTCATTTGAAATAAACTTTTGAATATTTGCTGTAATTTGTTCTTTTGCAGCTTAGTATCAAATTTTGTTTATTAAAACTCCTGTGAAGAGCCTTAAGATGTTTTACTATGTGGTATATAAAGGCAGGTTGTTGTTAGTGTCCTAAGGCAGCCCTGATGGTGAATGGATACTTCCATTTATTGACAGTCCTCTTTTGAACTTTTGAACCTGAGATGGTGGGCAGTGTGGTCAAATGTTACAGTTTGTGATCATTAGCCCTAGTGTTGATCACAAATTGACCAAGGGGGTTGTAGTTATGGTAAAGATGGAAAAACTAATTCTGTACTAGTATGCAATGTTTTCTCAAATTCAACCAGGGCAAGATGGCAGGGTAGCTCAGTGGTTAGCACTGCTGCCTCACAGTGCCTTGGACCTGGGTTCGATTCCTGCCTTGGGTAACTGTCTGTGTGGAGTTTGTACATTCTCCCCGTGTCTGCGTGGGTGCTCCAGTTTCCTCCCACAGTCCAAAGATGTGCAGGTTAGGTGAATTGCCTGTAGTATGAGGGTGGATTAGTCAGAGGTAAATATAGGGGCCTGGGTCTGGGTGGGTTGCTCTTCGGAGAGTTGGTGTGGGCTTCTTGGCCCTAAGGGCCTGTTTCCACACTGTAGGGAATCTAATCTAATACATAATTTTAGAATTAAATTAATAGACCTTAGATACTGAAACTCAAATTCACATCTTGGACATTCAGTACTAACTGGATCACCAGCAAATGGAATGATCAATTGGCCGATAGTTTCTGTGAAACCAGTGTAAGCTGTGCAGTTTCACTCTGCCTCACCCACTTTCATTGTTCTCTCTCACAGCGGCTGCTGTGAAGTGCTGTAATTGAGGGAGAGTGAAAGATAGACAGCAAGGGCAGAAATAAAATAATCAAAGAGTAACCACAAAAACCTGTAATCTGATGTACTCAGTAATGAATGAGGAGGTGTGTGTTACTTACTCTCGTGGGAAAACAAACTCAACTCAGCCTTTCCCTGAACACACACACACACATTTCATTCATTAATACCAAAACAAACAAGAGGCAACAGGAACACACACACACAAACCAACAAGCTGAGACACAGAAAGGTATTATACTGACACACTTTTCATTTATGTTACAACTCCCACATATACCAATGCTGATTACATGCCGCAGCATTGGAGGGCAGAAATTCCCATCAGAACTGAGCTTCAATCACTCACCACTGCATTGTGTCTATTAATTTGCCAGTAAATTAGTAACGTGTCTCTTAAGGCAGAGGCATCCTTTTCTTAGTGGCAATGGTGGTTTGGTTGCTTGTACATAGCAGGAGAGCTAGTTGTAGTTGATTGATGCATATTATTAGAAAATCTTGCCTTGGAATTGCAAAATGTCTCTAATACAATCCCACTGTTGCTTTTCCTCTCAACGTTTGAGTATTTGTTCAGCTTCACAACACTGCTTCAATAACCTGCTGAATGAAATGGTGGCATGACTATTGAGTTATTGATCAGTATCCTCCCTGGCACTTTAGTAGGAGCCAATAGTATATAGGTACAATAAGGAAGCCGTGTGTGTTTGGCATTGCTTTAGCAGTCCTCTTGAAAGATGTGACCCAAATCCAATTCAAACTTCCTCATAAACTGTAAGCTCCTCAGCAACTTCTTGGAAATAGTCTTACCCTGGAAATAAATGTCCTTAGATTGGACGGTGTCTGCTAGATCAATGGAAATTTCTAAATCAGTGCTTTGTTTCAAATGTACAGACTACCCTCACAGGCAATGCCTTAGAAAACATAATGCCCCAAACAAGGAAGCCAAATAAAGTTGTGCATCTTTATTCATTTCCAGTGATCGTGCACATACAGACTTTGCTCTCCAACTTCTGATTGCATGCTGCAATGGCATTTTGCTTATGGGAGTGATACAACAAACCATGCCACCAATTACATATATTTAATGATCAGGGATCATGGACTAGTGTAAGGTCCCTTATCTCATGGCAGAACAGCTGGGGAAACCCAGGGTGAGTGTACAAGAGACTCAAGGAAACTCAGTTTTTTGTCCCTATTAGAGTACCTCCACTGTCAGGAATCAAATTTCACCCCCAGTATAAAACAGACATAGCAGAATGTGCATTCTGATGTTAGATGGGCCTTTAGGGTCCAAAACAAATGGATTCAAATCTCACATCACAACGTGAATGCATAGTGTAGGCTGATATTCTTAGTGCGATACTGAGAGTTTGCTGTATTGGATGAGGTGCTGTCCTTTCTAAAGCATTTAAAAATACAAACTCGTGAGCAAGGAGCATGAGTAGATCACTCAGCCCTGCAAACATGCTCTGCCATTTACTAAGACCATGGCTGATCTGATTGTAAACACAAATCCACAATCATACCTATCCCCAATAATCTTTCAACCCCTTTGTTCACCACTTCAAGCATAACGTAAAACTCTGCTCCATTGCTTTTTCAGGAAGAGTTTCAAAGAATCATGGCACCCGATGAAAAACTACTATGTCTATCTCTGTTTTGAATGAGACACCCATTAATTTGAAACTGCAACCCCTAGTCCTAGATTTTCTAATAGGAATAATAGCAAATATCCTCATGGTATCCATCCTTTCAACCTCCTCAGAATGTTACATATTTTGTCAAGAACCCTTTAACTGTTTTATTGATTCATATGTCTATTTAAATTCTGATAGAACATTTCTAAGGACAACAAAGAGTTTGGTTATTTTCTTGATCAACCTACCTCCCTTCTTCTTCAAATAGTTCCATGGGGTTGGAATTCCCAACCTAAAGGGCATTTATCAGAAAAGAATAGGGAATGGGACCAATTGGATAACTCCTTGAAAGAATTAATTTAGCCAATCTAGCTGAAATAGGTTCCTTCAGTACAGTAACAGTCTATGACTGAATTTAATAGGTAAGGATAATCTTCGTTTTCAGCCTCTTATACTGCTCAAAAATAGATTGACTGACTCGTCATTAATTTCTCGACTGTGACAATGTAACACTAATGTCATTTAGAGTCATAGAATCATAGAGATTTACAGCACGGAAACAGACTCTTCGGTCCAACTCGTTCATGCCAACCAGATATCCTAACCTAATCTAGTCCTACTTGCCAGCACCCAATCCATATCCCTCCAAACCCTTCCTATTCATGTAACCATCCAGATGCCTTTTAAATGTTGCAATTGTACTAGCCTCTACCACTTCCTCTGGCAGCTCATTCCATACCTGTACCACCCTCTGCGTGAAAACGTTGCCCCTAAGGTCTCTTTTATATTTTTGCCCTCTCACCCTAAACCTATGCCCTCTAGTTCTGGACTCCCCCAACCCAAGGAAACAACTTTTCTATTTATCCTATCCATGCCCCTCATGATTTTATAAACCTCTATAAGGTCACCCCTCGGCCTCCAACCCTCCAGGGAAAACAGCCCCAGCCTGTTCAGCCTCTCCCTGTAGCTCAAATCCTCCAACCCTGGCAACATCCTTGTAAATCGTGTCTGAATCCTTTCAAGTTTCACAACCTCTTTCCGATAGGAAGTAGACAAGAATTACATGCAATATTCCAACAGTGGCCTAACCAATCTCCTGTATAGCTGCAAGTGTCCAGGCATCTGTCCAGGGGTGTAAAGGAAAGGATAGCAAAAAGGATTCTCAATAGGTGCGAGAGTAACAGGGTAGTTATTATGGGGGTCTTTAACTTCCCCAGTATTGACTGGGAATACTATAGTTCAAGTAGTTTGGATGGGTCAGTTTTTGTTCAATGTGTGCAGGAGGGTTATCTGACACATTATGTAGACAGGCCAACAAGGAGCGATGCCATATTGGATTTGGTGTTGGGGAATGAACCCAGCCAGGTGTTAGATTTGGAGGTAGGTGAGCACTTTGGCAATAGTGATCATGAATCGGTTATGTTTACAATAGCAATAGGCAGGGATAGGTGTATACCGCAGGGAAAGAAGTATAACTGCGGGAAAAGGTAATTATGATGCCATTAGGCAAGATTTAGGATGCATAGGATGGGGAAGGAAACAGCAGCTGGAAATGTGGAGCTTATTCAAGGAACAGCTACTGCAGATCCTTGATAAGTATATACCTATCAGGCAGGGGGGTGGTTGTTGAGAGATGGAGCTGTGGTTTAATAAAGAAGTTGCAGCTCTTGTCAATAGAAAGAAGAAGGCTTATGTGAGGGTGAGGCATGAAGGTTCAGTTAGGGGGCTTGAGAGTTATACGTTAGCTAGAAAAGACCTAAAGAGAGAGCTAAGAAGAGCCAGGAGGGGACATAAGAAGTTGTTGCCAGATAGGATCAAGGAAAATCCTCAGGCCTTCTACAGGTATACCAGGAATAAAAGAATAATGAGAGTAAGATAAGCACCAATCAAAGGTGGTAGTGGAAAGTTGTTTGTGGAATCCGAGGACATGTGGAAGAGCTTAATAAATACTTTTCACCAGTATTCACATTGGAAAAGGGCAATGTTAGTGAAAATACGGAGCTATGTGCTCCAAGATTAGATGGGATTGCGGTTGAAAAAGAGGAGGTTTTAGCAATTTTGGAAGATCTGAAAATAGATAAGATGGGATATATCATTGGATTCTCTAGGAAGCAAGGGAGGAAATTGCAGAGCCTTTAGCCATCATTATGTCATTATTGTCGACAGGGGTAGTGCCAGAAGACTGGTGGATATCAAATGTTGTTCCCTTATTTAAGAAGGGGAGTAGAGACAATCCTGGTAATTACAGGCCAATGAGCCTTACTTTGGTTGTGGGTATGGTATTGGAAAAGGTTATAAGAGATAGAATTTATAATCATCTGGAAAAGAATAATTTGATTAGAGATAGTCAACACAGTTTTGTGAAGAGTAGGTCGTGTCTCACTAACCTTACTGAGTTCTTCCAGAAGGCGAGAAAACAGGTGGATGAGGGTAAAGCAGTTGCTGTGGTGTATATGGATGTCAGTAAGGTGTTTGATAAGGTTCCCCATGGTTGGCTATTACACAGAATATGGAGTTTCAGGATTGAATGTGATTTAGTGGCTTGGATCAGAAATTGGTTGGCTGAAAGAAGATGGGAAATGTTCATCCTGGAGCTCAGTTACCAGTGGTATACCACAAGGATCTGTTTGATCTGGAGGTGGATTAGAAGGATGGGTTAGTAAATTTGTGGATGACACTAAGGTAGGCGAAGTTGTGGATAGTGCCAAAGGATGTTGTGGGTTACAGAGATATATAGATAAGCTGCAGAGCTGGGCTGAGAAGTGGCAAATGGAGTTTAATGCGGAAAAGTGTGAGGTAGTTCACTTCACTTCGGAAGAAGTAGTGGGAATGCAGAGTACTGGGCTAATGGAAACATTGTTGGCAGGGTAGATGAATAGAGAGATCTCGCTGTCCAGGTGCATAAATCCCTGAAAGTTGCTAACCAAGTGGTTAGGGTTGTTAAGAAGACATATAGTATGTTGGTGTTTATTGGTAGGGGGATTGAGTTTCAGAGCCACGAGGTCATGCTTCAGCTGTAAGGCTGCACCTGGAGTATTGCGTACAGTTCTGGTCACCACATTATAGGAAGGATGTGGACGCTTTGGAAAGGGTTCAGAGGAGATTTACTTGGATGTTGCCTGGTATGGAGGGAAGGTCTTACAAGAAACGGCTGAGGGAACTGAGGCTGTTTTCATTGGAGAGAAGAAGGTTGAGAAGTGACTTAATTGAGACATATAAGATAATGAGAGGGCTAGATAGGGTGGACAGTGAGAGCCTTTTTCTGTAGTTGGTGAAGGCTAACACAAGGTGGCATAGCTTAAAATTAAGAGGTGATAGATTTAGGACAGATATCAGGGGTAGTTTCTTTACTCAGAGAGTAGTAGGGGTGTGGAACGGCCTGCCTGCACAGTAGTGGACACGCCAATGTTAAAGACATTTAAATGGGCATTGGACATGCATTTGGATAATAATGGAACAGTGTAGGTTGGACAGGCATCAGATTAATTTCACACGTCGATCCAACATTGAGAGCCAAAGGGCCTATACTGTGCTGTAAGCTTTTGCCCGAAACGTCGGTATCACTGCTCCTTCGATGCTGCCTGAACTGCTGTGCTCTTCCAGCACCACTAATCCAGAATTCCATGTTCTAAGTTAACCTGACCTCCCAACTCTTGTACTCAATACTCTGACCAATAAAGGAAAGCATACCAAACGCCTTCCTCACTATTCTAACTACGTGCAACTCTACTTTCAAGGAACTAGGAACCTGCATTCCAAGGTCTCTTTGTTCAACAACATTCCCTCAGACCTTACCATTAAGTGTATAAGTCCTGTTAAGATTTGCTTTCCTAAAATGCAACACCCCATATTTATCTAAATTTAATTCCATCTGCCACTTTTCACAGAGATTATTCTATACTGATATGGAACTAGGCTAGTAATCTGTGGGATAGTAAAATGTATGTAAAACATGATGATGTGACTGCTGACATGATTCTGACATCAGTGAGAGAGATGAGACCAGTCTAGAGTAAACATGTGAAGGGAGAGGTCTTAGTCACTACACTGGAAAGCTGTTTTTGATGCCCTATTTTGAACTGATGTAAATAAAGTAGTGTTACAAAATACGAAGAGTTGAAATAAGCAGCAAGCAGCCTCAGGAATAGTGTACATACCGAAAGCTGAGGTATTCCAGATTAGTATCTAATGTGCAGGAAGCAGTATTAGCTTAAAACACCAGATAAAGTATAATCCAAAGACTTAGACTACATGGGGAATCAAAGTTAAAAATAATTAAGTAAATCTAGAATAAAAATCCATGATTGGTAGTAGTGACTGTGAAACTACCAGACTGACATAGAAATTAAGGAAGGATATCTACATCCTTACTCAGTTTGGCCTACAGGTTCAGATCCAGAACAATGTGTTTGAATCTTAACTGGCCTCTGGAAATACTTTAACAAGCAATGTAAAAGCCATGGGTGGAATGACAATGAAGAGAATTTTAAAAATTAGAATTTCACTATTGAGTAGTGACAAACTTATTTCCATGCTTTTGTATCTCATGAATACCCCAACTCCTTTTATTTGTATGTCAGTTTCAACACTTTTCTCCTTCTTTGAGAAACTAAATGGCATAATTTTCTGACACTGAAGTTGGAGTGGATAGCTGACAAATTATGGGCCAATTCTTCCTGCTGTGAAACAAAAGGAGGGATTGAGTATGGAGATGTGGATAAAAGAGCAGTTAGTGATGATGCAGGAGTAGGAGAGGTTGTGAGGCATTCTCAATGAGTAGGAAATGAGGGGGCTGAGAGCTGTTGAGTGAACACGACGCATGCAATAGTGAGAGTTTTAGTCTTAGTTTTGACTGATCACGGTGTTAGGCAAAAGCTTTCAAAAGTTGATTGGAGATAGATGTTCACAGGTAAAATTGGAAAATTGGAAGCCTTCAAAGATGAGATACTAGAGTCCAGAGACAGTATATTTCTTTAGGGTGAAGGGCAAGGCTGGTAAGTATAGGGAATGCTGGATGACTAGAGAAATTGAGGTTTTGGTCAAGAAAACGAAGGAAGCATATGTCAGGTATAGACAGCAGGAATCGAGTGAATCCCTAGAAGGGTATAAAGGTAGTAGGAGTATACATAAGAGGGAAATCAGGAGGGCAAAAAGGAAACATGATAGCTTTGGCAAATAGGGCTAAGAGTAATCCAAAGGGATTCTACAAATACATTAAGGACAAAAGGGTAGCTAGGGAGAGAACAGGACCCCTTAAAGATCAGCAAGGTCCCCTAAATGTGGAACTGCAGGAGATGGCAAAGATACTGAATGAGTATTTTGCATCAGTTTTTATTGTGGAGAAGGTTATCGAAGATATAGAAGGTGGAGAAATAAATAGTGACATCTTGAAAAATGTTCCTATTACAGAGGAGGAAGGGCTGGACTGCTTAAAATGCATAAAGGTGGATGAATCCCTGGGACCTGATCAGACATCCCCTGAAACTCTGTGAGAAGCTAGGGAAGTGAATGCTGGACTCCTGGCTGAAATATTTGTATCATCGATAGTCACAGGTGAGGTGCTGGAAGATGGGAGCTTGGCTAACGTTGTGCCATTATTTAAAAAAGATCAAAAGGAAATGCCAGGGAACTATAAACTAGCAATCTTAACATTGGTGGTGGGTAAGTTGTTGGAAGGAGTCCTGAGGGACAAGATTTACACGTATTTGGAAAGGTAAGGACTGATTAGGGATAGTCAACATGGCTGTGTGCGTGGGAAATTGAGTTTCACTAACTTGATTGAGAGTTTTGAAGAAGTAACAAAGAGGATTGATGAGGGCAGAGCAGTGGATGTGATCTATATGGATTCAGTAAGTGTTCAATGAGGTTCTTCATGGTGGAGTGGGTAGCAATGTTAGATTGCATGGAGTACAGGGAGAACTAGCCATTTGGATACAGAACTGTCTCAAAGGTAGAAGACAGAGGGTGGTGGTGGAGTGTTGCTTTTCAGACTGGAGGCCTGTGACCAGTGGAGTGCCACAAGGATTGGTCCTGGGTCCACTTCTTTTTATAATTTATATAAATGATTTGGATGTAAGCCTAGGAGGTATGGT